>NW_007728331.1:80361-81576 GCF_000696425.1 Galeopterus variegatus
TATTGAGATAGAATTCACACATCATACAACACTCATTTATATTGAGCAATTAAAAGTTTTTAACATATTCACACTTTTGTAACAATAACCCTAATCATTTTCAGAATATTTTCATCACCCCAGATAGAAACCCAATACCCAAGAACAATCAATCCCCATTTCTGCCAACAACATACCCCGCTAGGTGCCCACTAATCTACTCTTTATGTATATAGATTTGTCCATTCTGGGTATTTCATATAAGTAGAATCATCCAAAGAAGGTATTTCATGACTGGCTCCTTTTACCTAACATAATGTATTCAAGGTTTGTCCATATTGTAGCATTTATCATATGTCATTTATTTTTCTTTTTGAATGATATTCCATTGTGTGCATTCACAATTTTATTTACCCATTTATCACTTGATAGAGAATTGGGGTATTTCCATTATTTGGCTATTATGAACAATGCTGCTTTGAACGTTCATGTACAAGTTTTGTGTGGACGTCTTCATTTGTCTTGAGAGTTATTTTACTGTTCACTGGGTGGACAGGCCATGCCACTGGACGGAACATAACATGAGTGCAGCCAAGATTAAAAAGCAGAGAAGTGCCAGCCAGTGAAGAGACCAGTGCATGATTTGTGGTCACTGAGAACAGACAAGATACATACCTGGCTTATAGCAAGAGAGGAGAGAGAGAGGGCATATGATACAGCTCCTTTCAGTGTGTAGGATCCCCGGGGCTAACATACCTCCTGTGAAACCTACGTGGGACATGTAGCTACACATACCCCTTTACTTCGTGCTGAAGTAAAAGAACCTAGATCCCTACCATATGGAGTTGGAAATATGGAAATCTGGGGAAGTGCATGAAGGCTACTAACACATGAACCTAGGCAGAACAAAGAAGTACACACTGAGCATAAAACAGGGAAAGATAAACCCTCACAAGACGATAAGCCCACCCCTTGCTGTATGGGCTATTTAACTCTTGTTAAGAAAGTGTGCCAGACCCAAGACCTATTCTTACATCGCCAAGTGGGAGTTTTTACTGTGTGTGTGAGATTGTCTTTCCAAAATAAGAAAATACCTATAAGAAAAATTTTTGCATCATATGGTAACTCATATGGTACATCATATGGTAAACTGCATTTAACTTTTTGAGAAATTCTAAATGAATAAACAAACAGAGAGACAGAATACTTATACCCTAAGATCACAAAACAAGGCAA
>NW_007728331.1:82199-83652 GCF_000696425.1 Galeopterus variegatus
AACTATTAATTATGATGTTAGCTGTCGGATTTTCATAGAAACCTTTCATCGGGTTGAGGAAATTTTCTTCTATTTCTAGTTTATTGAGTGTTTTTATCATGAATTGGTGTTCAAACTTGTCGAATACATTTTTGGCATTTATTGAGATGATCATGTAATTTTGGTGTTTATTATCTTGATAGGGTGTACTACATTAACTTGTGCATGTTAATCTTGCATTCTTGAAAGAAATGCTATTTGATCATGGTGTATAATTCTTTCATATGTTTCAGTGTTCAGTTTACTAGTATTTTGTAGAAGATTTTTATATCTGTTCATAAAAAATATTGGCCTGCAGTTTGGTAGTTGTTGTTGTTGTTATTTTATGATGTCTTTGTTTTTTGTTATTAATATAATATTGATTTGATAGAATAAGTTGGGGAATGGTTCTATTTATTTTATTTTTTGGAAAAGTTGGTGAAGAATTTGTACTAATTCTTTTTTAAATGTTTGGTGGAATTCACTAGTGAAGTCCTCTGGGTCTGGGTTTTCTGTGTGGAAAGTTTTAAAATTAATAATTCAATATCTTTATTTGTTATAAGTCTATACAGGTTTTCTATTTCTTCTTGAGTCAGTGTCTTAGTCAGCTTAGGCTGTGCTATGTGTCAAATGTGTCCCCCAAAAGTTCATGTATTGGAAACTTGATCTCTATTGAAACAGTTTAAGAGGGTGGGAAATCCTATTATGGTCATTGAAAGATGGGGCCTTTGAGATGTGACTGGATCATGAGGAATGTGCTCTAGTGAATGGATTGATCCGTTCGTGGAATGAAAGAGTGATTGTTTAATGGGTTGTCATGGGTGTGGTTCTGATGGCTTTATAAGGATAGTGAGTGAACAGGTTGGTGTCCTCACTCTTGTCATTCACCCTGTGATAGCCTGGTCCAAGGGACCTTATAGAGAGTTCCCACCCATAAAAAGGCCCTCACCAGATATGCCTCCGAGACTGTAGACTTCCCAACCTCCAAAACTTTAAGGAATAAATTTCATTTCTTTATAAATTACTCAGTTTCAGGTATTCTGTTATAAACAGCAGAAAACAGACTAATACAGGCTTCCATAAAAAAATACCATAGACTGGGTATCTTAAACAGCAGAAATTTATTTCTCACAGTTCTAGAAGCTGGAAAATCTAAGATCGAGTCACTGAAGATCCAATGTCTGGTGAGGGCACCATTCCTGGTTTGCAGAAGGCCATTCTTATTGTGTTCTCACATGGAAGAGAGAGAGAGATTAGATTTAGGATTCCAGTCTACAGCAGTCAATTTGAGTAACTTACACTTTTGTAAAATTTGTCAACTTCATCTGAGCTATTTAATTTGTTGATGTACAGTAGAATATTCTTTATTATTCTTTTTATTTATGTAAGGTCATTAATAATAATCCCTCTTTCATTCCTAATTTTAGTAATTTCT
>NW_007728331.1:84155-87363 GCF_000696425.1 Galeopterus variegatus
ATGTAAGGTCATTAATAATAATCCCTCTTTCATTCCTAATTTTAGTAATTTCTTTTTTTTTTTTTTTTAAATTTTTATTTTGTCAATATACACTGTATATGATTATTATGGCGATGGGCCATAATTTTAGTAATTTCTGTCTTCTCTCTTTTTTGCTTGGTCAATATAGCTAAAGGTTTGTTGGTAGTGTTTATCTTTTCAAAGAAACAACTTCCCTTTGGTTAATTTTCTCTATTGTTTTTCTATTGTCTTCATCACTAATTTTTATTCTAATGTCTATTATTCCCTTGTGCCTGCTTTCTGTAGTTTTAGTTTGTCCTTTGTTCATTTTCTTAAAGTAGAAACTAAGCTATTGATGTGAGATTTTGAGATGCAAAAACATCACAGCTTTCACTGAGAGGGTCAGATAACAGTACAGAATTCTACTGGCCAGCAGCAGATTGAGATAGCAATCTGTTGCACATGCACGCTGTTTGATGAAAAAAGGGAAGATGACTCAGAATAGAACCAAAAGCCAAGAGGGAAGAGTTGAGAGCCAGGGAGAATTATTTCCAGCCTTGAGACCTAATCAAAGAACTGCCAACATGTTCCTGGCTGAAAGTCGGAATTCCTATGAACAAGTTTTTCCCTTTGTTCTCACAATTTCCCTCTTTTGAACGAGATTGCCTATAGTGCATTCTTGCTTATCCCATCCTTGCTCCTATCCTTATGTATCTTATGTATATCTACCTATACTTACCTAAGTATTATATGCTGGGTGTTTGTTGATGGTGGGGAAGGGGGTAGGGTGCACATTACTTGTCTACTTTCACAGATCGACAGAGCTGGAGAAGTTGCACTGAGGTGCTATACTTAAAGAACTACATTTTGGTTACTTTATTTATACCTGAACTAGATTTAGATAATGAGATGGTGGACTTTGAACTGATGCAATAATGGCATGAGACTTTTCAGGTACTTTGGAGAGGATAGATTGTATGTTGCATATTAGAGAGATATGACATATTGGACACCAAAGGGCAGGCTCAATGATGGTTCTCAGTGAACCTTATCTCCTGACATTCATGCTCTTGTGTTGTAATCCAAAACACTTGATTGTGGGCTGTACTTTTTTACTTTCTGCTAGTGAACAGAATATGGCAGAAGTGATGAGATTTCACTTCTGATAGTAGGTTTTAAAAAGAGCGTGTTTTCCATCTTGATAACTCTCTATTGTTTCTCTCTCTCTCTCTCTCATTCTCCCCATGCCCCTCCCCCACCCGCCTCCCTCCTCCCTTGCTCTGGGAGCAGCAAATTTCCACTACATATGTTTTCCTACGGAGAAAGCCACATGGTAAGAAAACTATTGTCTTCAGACAATAGCCAGTGTACACTTGAGGCCTGACATGAGTTTGCTTGGAAGCAGTTCCCCCGCCACCTGAGCCTGGAAAAGACTGCAGTTACAAGAAATGCTATGGTTGCAGCCCTATGAAAGACAGTTAAATCCACACAACTAAACTGGTGCCATATCCTGCCTTACAGAAACTGTGAAATGATAAAGGGTCTTTGCTTTCAGCTGCTAAGTTTGGGGGTATTTTGTTGCACAGCAATATATAACAAATACACTGGGTTATGAAGTGTCTCACTAAACCTCAGCTCTGGCTTCTGTAACACTTTATAAAATAACAAAGCATAAGACAAAATGGCATCTTATAGTACCCAGAAACCATGGTTCTCTTTAACGATAATGCATTTCTTTCACCATAGCAGAAAAAGCCAGCATATTCATTTTCCATGATACACACACCGAAGTGATATTTTTATTTGTAAATATTACAACAAATTTCAAACTTGCCATTAAAGAATCTGCTTAATGTCAATAAAACTGTACTTCAGTTGTCCTAGACGGGATTTTAGAAAAGAAGATTCAGGCACTAATAAATTGCTTAGCGATGACATGTTACCTAATTATAGATACAAGGGTAATTCAAAGAGCTCATGGAAAGATAGAACTGAAAGATAATATGAACCTTTTCATGAACTTTTTGAAGTACTTTCATACACACACACACACACACACACACACACACACACACACACACACACATTCTCTTTATAAGACCAAAATAATAAGCTTTCAGCCTGAATTCATTTCATCATCTGAGAGACTAAATTTTATTTTCCTGTCTTACAATTTGGAAAACAATGTATTTTGTTGTGAAGTTGAATACAAATAGTGGATCAATTATAACAATAATATTTTAAATTAAAAATCAAAATAAAATATACCATACCAAATCTGGTTAACTTAATATAAAAGTTAAGTTGCCATTTCATAAGTTAATTTTGGTTCCAGTAAAATCCTTTTACCTTTAACAATGTGGAAAAGGATATAATAAAAGTATATCATACTAATTTGGAGCTGAATTATTTGTTTTTAGGTTTTTATAGCTATAGTGTTTAAAAGAGAATATTAACAATCCACATATTATCTGTCTGTTGACTAATTTATAGTTTGTCTCTGCATTTTGCCTACTTTTTTATGCCCTAATTTCAAGGCATACAAAAATGTGTGTCTCTCTATATATTTATATGTATTCATATGTATAGAAACTGTTTTTTTCCCCACAGAACTTATTCTTAAAAGATTGTTGCTTACTATAATAAACTTTTCATTGACTGTACTTTGAATGAGTTGGTTATATCAATAATCATCAGACTCAGTTTATAACATTAATAGGAAGATACAACTACAGATTCAGATAGTGTCTTCTTAGTACCAAATAAAAAATATCAAGAAGCAATGTTCTGGAGCTGGCACAGCCTTTAACACCAAGGTCAAAGTTTCTACTCCACATACTGATCAGCCAACAACAACAGCAACAACAAAAAAACGGAAAAAAAAAAAAAAAGAAGAAAAGAAAAGAAGAAGCAATGTCCCTGAGCTCAAGAAACATAGTCTAAGAAATTAAAGAAGCAAACAGTACTTGTTTAAGCATTAAATAAGTAAGGAGACTAAGTTAGATGAAAAGAACTTAATGGTTTTGATATTGCATTATAAAATTTAAGTGAGCCATGGAGAGAAATGCAGGCAAGATGTCTTGATGAATGGTGAACAAATGTCAAGGTTTAGAGAGATTGAAAAAGTCAAAGAAGTGTGGATCTTGACTTTAGCACCACTTTACTATGGAAGCAAGATGACTACAAGAGCTACTAATATAAAAAAAAA
>NW_007728331.1:87913-89210 GCF_000696425.1 Galeopterus variegatus
AAAAAAAAATTCTTATTTATGAAAGAGGGCTTTTTATATGTGAAATACCATTTCATCCATGTTAACACCTTAAGAAAGACTTGGAATTTTGTTATAAATCAGAGAAGGGAAGTGTCTGTTTGATTGCTTCAGCATACTTCTAGGAACAACCAGAAGCATGGGTTATATCACACCCCACCAACTTATGACAGAGAGATAGCGAGAGAGGGAGAGTGTGGCTATGATGCCATGCCATGTATTTGGTACTATGATTCTAGAAACAAATTCCCTTAATTTAATAAAAGGATATTGGAACCATTTTTTGTGTGTGTGTGTGACCAGTAAGGGGGTCGCAACACTTGGCTTGGTGTCGTCCGCACCGCGTTCAGCCCGTGAGTGTACTGGCCATCCCCATATAGGATCCAAACCCGCGGCCTCAGCACCCCCAGTACCGCTGAGCTCCCAGCACCGCACTCTCCCGAGTGAGCCATGGGGTCGGCCCTGGAACCGTTTTCTTTATGCCCTAGATTGTTCTATACTTTCACTTCCACGAGAAATCTTGCTCACTTTTTTTCTTTTGTTTTAACATGTATTTTTATGATAATCCCCTAAATTGAATACTCTTCTGCTCCATCCTCCTTCACAAAACTTTTGCTGTGCTTTCTAGTGCTTTTGATCTCTGGTTAACTAAATTCCTCTTATCTTCCACATTTCTTTAATTTTCTTTTTAGCCATTTCTTACTGTAATCTAGTTTTCCCCTACAACCTTTTCCATGGAGACTTTTTATTTCTTATATTTTATGTACCTCACAGACCCCAGTTGAGATAGCTGTCCTTCTTAGTCTCAGTCATTATACCCAAACAAACACTCCATCCTGACCCTGTACAACTGGGATGCTTATTTAGAAGCTTATGCTTTCAAGCCCCATTTCCCTTTCCCTCTCCTCACTGCTGGAATACAGAGAACTTCTGATCCCCCCATAATCTTTATATTAAAGATTTAGGATTTTCTTATTCATTCTTCCTCTCTTCTACTAATCCTTTGATATTATTCTCAATGTCTTCAACATCATTGTCGAGGATTCATCCAAAATTTTGTTTTTTCAGCTCCACTTTTCCTCTACACCACCTCAACTACCCACACCCTCCAAAATAACACACAGAAATCATTATCACTAATAACAGTACCACCTCAGAGTCTCTATTTCAAAAATCCTAGTCTTGGAGATCCATCATCTATTATTTCTGTTCATATGCTCTTGGATCATAATTCTTCAAATTGATTAATATCTAACCCATCAAGCCCATTGTTTTGTAG
>NW_007728331.1:90035-103143 GCF_000696425.1 Galeopterus variegatus
ACTAAAATTATGAACATATAATATAGACTGCAAATTGGTTGTCTGAAACAAGCACTCAGGTATGACTCATCTGCCTCCCTTGGGTTTTCTTGCAACTTTGCCCTCTGTCTAAATTATTCTCATCAAAATACCAAGAAATGAGGATCAAGTCATGCCTCTTACCCACCCAGTATTTCTCAGTATGTTCTCATTGACTTAGAATTAAAGGAACAATGGGGCCAATTCTTTTTCTGTACCACTATGCTTCTTTAACATCACTTTACTCTTTCCCTAACTTACTATGTTCTAGAATCACTGACTGGTTCTCTGATTAACCCTAGAATATGCTATATTCTTTCCCATTTCAGTGAATTTCCCCTATGCCTAAAAACTCATCTCCTGGCTTTTGGGGTGGCCTACTCCTCTCATTCTTTCAGGACTCAATTTAACTTATCTCTACAGGAAGTCATTCCTTACTGCCTTAGACTGTTTAGGCTGAGGGCCAGTTTCCAGGTTCATAGATGGCACCTTCTTGCAGTGTCCTGATGTGGTGGAAGGGATGCATAAGCTCACAGTGTCCTGATGTGGTGGAAGGGATGCTCAGACCTATGTAAAGGCATTAATCCCATTCATGGGAGTTTTCCCTCATAACCTAACCACCTCCTAAAGGCCCCACCTCCTGATACCAACACCTTGTGGGGGTAGGATTTCAATATATGAAATTGGAGGGACACAAAAAAATCAGACCAACCTACCCTCACCTCAATTTTCAGCCTTTCCTACTCAATATTATTAGCTGTTGATTCTCCCTATCTAACTCCTGTTAAACGAGCTTGATTTATTTGTGTGTTTATTGTTTGTAATACTGACTTTATTATGAGAATATAAACTCCAAGGGAACAGGGATGTCTACTTTGTTCACCTATACAGAATTAGGAAATGGCAAGGAATATATATATATATATATATATACATAATATATATATACATATACATACATATATATATATATATATACATATATATATATATGCCGGAGACCAGCTGCAGTCGAGAGTTGGGGGTCCTTGAAAAAGGGATGGAGAGCTGGCGAAAATAACAAACACAGGCAGAGACCTCGGTTCCTTTGAAGCATGTTCTCACCCTGCGGGCTGTCAGCATTTTTGCAGGCAAAGCAGCTAAAGCAGCTGAAGCAGCCTTCAGACTGAAAAACAGCATTTTTATTTGTCACACAACATGGCGAACCCCGCATTTTAACTACATAAACCTTTAAAGTTATTAAACCAATAGTTAAACAGAAACTTTTCTTAAAATTACATCAGTTCTCATAAAATTAATAATCCACAAGGTTAAATAAAACTTGGTGGTCAGCCAATTCTTTCTGGCGATTATATCTGTTGTGGTCAATTAGTCTGTGACTCTCTGTTCTTGACGTTTTCACCATTGTGTTTCTTTTCTTCTTGCCCTCGTATTAACCTTAAACTTATTACTACCAGAAAGCATAAATCAGTTAAACAAACCTTATATATATTTTTAACTTTTAAATACTATAAAAGAAAATTCTAACAATTATATTTAAAACTTATAAATCTAACAATTAAACTTATAATCAACTAAAAATTTAATGATTCTCATATTTCTATAGGCATGAACCTATTGTTCATTTGGAAAAAGAATAAAGGATATTTGAACAGCTTTATCATGCGTGTACTTAATATAATGGCTGTGTGGCCCAATGTAAAGTGTCAAAGTGCACAGCACCATCCCTCACAAAACCAGGTGCATTCTAAATTCCATCTATAATCTTTATTTTTAGGAGGTAAAGTTGTGCATCATATGTTTTTTTTCCCAATATCTTACTCAGATGTTTTTATTTAACTTAGGACACCAATGAGTAACAGGGTTTCTACGCATTCTTTCTCATAAACTTAATTCTTTTTGTAGTATCTTTTTCCATTAATTCCAACATTCTCTTACCATTAATATAATCCCCTGTAAATGACATTTGCCAACTTAAGTCATATTTAGGATGTCCTCTAGGAGGGTGCCAAATTTTTCCTTTGCCCATTTTATAACTCATATAATCATTTACCCAGATGGTGGGAAGGGGATGGGGGTTTCTATTTGTTAATTTCTTCGGTAAAAACAATTGCTCATGGCTACTCATAAGGTGTTTTTAAAACATCCGTTGGTGTAATAAATTGACTCAAAAGGGACAATTTGGAATTGTTCAATCTTCCCGGATCTTTTGTGGGATAATCTAACTTTATAACAACAACTGTTTGTGTGTCATTTTTTGCATCTTTTGGAAACTCAGGAAACTGCCACGCTGACCAAAATATCAAAAGAGAAAGCAAAAGCTGCACCACTATGCCAAGGCAGAGATCTTTACAGTGAAAGCAAGTGCTGGTAGCTGGGGTCCTGCCAGCAGCTCTCCCTCCAGGGCCTTGCCAACTCGGAGAGGGCATCCCAAGCTATTCTTTTCAAAACCGCGCCATGGTGTGGACCGTGCCATATATATATATTTTAAAGATGACCAGTAAGGGAATCTTAACCCTTGGTTTGGTGTTGTCAGCACCATGCTCACCCAGTGAGCCAACCAGTCATCCCTATATGGGATCTGAAAGCATGGCCTTGGTGTTATCAGCACCACACTCTCCCTAGTGAGCTACAGGCCAGTCCAGCAAGGAATATTTTGATAATAGAAGAAAACTGACGAGGATCAAGAGGGCTAGACATTTCCAGTAAAATTAAAGAGCATATTAAGAGGCAGAGGAAAACAAACAATGCCTCTCTTAGAAACAGAGCTTCTTTAAGTTTGTATATATGACTATGAAATAGATTAACTTGAGATTTCAGTAAAGGCCACATAAAGAATGTATATATAAGACATAATGTATTTAGGCTTTAATCAGAGAGGTGGAAATAATTTTTGTGCAAGAATAGACCAAAATCAAAATTTTGTTTCTTGGAACTTTTTAGGTTGATTACAGAGTGCTGTGTGGGTGGAAAAGTGCTCACTGCACAGGAAGGCTATGAAAGAAACTACTTGGAATAACTATCCATCCACTCCTTGCATAACAATAAAACAATCAAATTATACTTCAGCACATGCTACCTGGGAATAGTTTTCATATCATTGTTCCCATTTCAATTGAACATGGTAATATGATGACGTTCTGGAAATGAGATGTATAGGCAACCTTTTGAAGTTATCCCTAAGGGAAAGATTGCACCTCCTTTTTCCCTTTGCCTCTGGAGGAATATTGGTATTTAGACGTGTTTGCATAGCGGTCATGGATCTTGGAAGTACAGCCTACATATGTCAGAATAATCATATTGATGGAACCTAATTTTGTATGCCCATGAACTAAATTCTTGTAAATCAAGTGTGAGAGAAGGCATGAGCAGTTGCCTGAAATTGTCCTTAAGCAAATGGTATCCTTACCTCTTCTGCCTTTTTCCCTAATGGCTGGGCTATGCATATTATTGTGTGGTTTGGTGGTTCTCTTTGAGTCTGCAAATAGCAGAAGAGTAAGCCATAAAAGGTCTATGTGGTTTACAGTCACTGTGAAGTGCATTACCAACTTGGAAGGCATAATCTTACCCATGATACTGTTCTTAATTTCCTCTGGAAAAACAATTCACTGGTAAAAACAATTGTAAGGGAACAAATTAAATAAGAATTTTGCTGGATATTTGTATATAATTTTATTTATTTAATTTTAAAAATGGATATGATATTTAAAATCATTTTAAAAATAATGTTAGGACTGTAATTTTATATAATAAAATTTATAATAAAACAACTGATTTAATTATACTTATATTAACATTATTTTGCAAATTCTTGAATTAGCAGAAATTTATTGGTAGTACATTCTAAATGGAGTATGTAAAATAGGACTGCATATGTGTGTGTGTTTAGGTGCACACCTTCTTTGGAAAGTAAGTACTTTTTTTTAATTGTAGTAAGAACACTTACCACAAGACCTACCCTCTTTTAAGTGCACAATATAGTATTGTTAATTATAGACATGATTTCATATAACAGATCTCTAGAATACATTTGTCTTGCATAAATAAATCTTTATGCCCTATTGAACAGCAACTCTCCATTTCCTCCTCTCCTTAGCCT
The DNA here is from genome assembly GCF_000696425.1 of Galeopterus variegatus. NCBI lineage: Eukaryota > Metazoa > Chordata > Mammalia > Dermoptera > Cynocephalidae > Galeopterus > Galeopterus variegatus. Next base: position 94,153 of record NW_007728331.1, read on the forward strand.
TTGGTAACCACCATTCTATTCTCTGTTCCTATAATTTTGACTTATTAGATGTTTCACATAAGTGGAATCATGCAGTGTTTGTTTTTCTATGACTGACATTTCATTTTGCATAATGTCCTCCAAGTTCATTCATATTGTCATACATGGCAGGATTTCCTTCTTTTCAATGCTGAGTAATATTCCATTCAACGTGTGCACCACATTTTCTTTATCCATTCATCTGCTGATGGAAACTTCAGTTGTTTCTATGTCATGCCTATCATCAATAATGTCGCAATGAACATGAGAGTGCATATATCTCATCATGATCTTTTTTATTTTGTTCGTTTTTGGTGGCTGGCCGATATGGGGATCCAAACCCAAGACTTTGGTAGTGTAAGGCTGCACTCTAACCAGCCAGTCTCACCAAGATCTTAACTTGAAATTTTATGGATAGACATCAAGAAATGAAATTGGTGGGATAAATGATAGTACTATTTTTAAATTTTTGAGGACTCTAGTGCATATTATTTTCCATAGTGGCTGCACCATTTTGCATTCCCACCAACTGTGTTCAAGGACTTAAATTTTTCCGCATCCTCACCAGCACTTGTTATTTATTTATTTTTAGTAATAGCCATCCTAACACATGTGAGGGGTGTGTCGGTGTGGTTTTGATTTGCATTTCCATTATTATTAGTAAAGTTGAGCATCTTTTAATATATTTTTTGTCCATTAGTATATCTTTTGGAGAAATACCATTTTTTACAGAAATTAAAAATAAATAAAATTCATGTGGAACCACAAAAGGACTCCAAATGGCCAAAGCAATCTTGGGAAAGGAGAACACAGTTGGAGGCATTACATTTCCTGACTTATAAATATACTGTGAAGCTATAGTAACCAAAACAGCATGATACTGGCATAGAAACAGGTATATACTCATAGACCAATTGAGCAGAATAAATAGCCAGGAAATATATACATTCATATACAACAAACTGATCTTTAACAAGGGCATCAAGAAGACACACTGGGGAAAAGATAGTCTTTTTAATAATTAGTGTGGGAAAAACTGGATAGCCACATACAAAATATGAAATTAGGTGCTTATATTTTACCATACTGAAAAATTAATTCAAAATAGATTAGACTAATGGGTTCAAAACTATAGCATGTACCCTAAGTGAATCATGCATTAAAACAACACACCATACCCCACAAATATGTACAAATAAATGTTAAAATAAAAACAAACAAATAAAAACCAAAATCGATTAGAAATTTGAATTTAAGACTGAAACTGTTACACTTCTACGACCAAAAAAAGAAAGGAGCTCCTCAATGTTGGTCTTGGCAAAAGTTATTTGGATGCAGCCCTAAAAGCACAAGCAAGAAAAGCAGAAATAGACAAGTGGGACCATATCAAACTAAAAAGCTTCTGCACAACAAAGGAAACAATAACAGTGTGAAAAGTCAACCTACAGATTGGCAGAAAATATTTGCAAACCATATGTCTGATAAGGAGTTAATATCCAACATATATAAAGAACTCTTGCAACTCAATAGCAAGAAAATCAATAACACGATTGACAATGAGCAAAAGCAAGCAAGTTATTTTATGTGATACAAAACACATGAACATTTTAAAAATTCAAAGTATAGTTGCTTGGAAATTACAAGTGAAAATATTACTGTCATAAAACAAGTACTTTTTGGGTAGTTACTATGTATTGAGCCTGTACTAGGAATGGGAGATATAATATCATAAGTAAAAACTGACAGTACCAAAAGAATTTTCTGACCTTATAACCCTTACATTCTAGTCATTGAAGAGTTACACACACACAACAAAAACCCCATAAGCAATTTACATGACATTTTTAAAGTTGCGAATACTGCCTAAATATCATAGAACATGCTTAAATCTCAGGAGCCTGGAGATTACAATTTTAAAAATAAATTGTGCATTGTGCTCCACAAGAATGGGCTTTTTATAAAAGATTTAATGGATATTAGAAGTCTTGTAAATTTCTGAAAGAAGAGATTAAGAAAGCAGAAATCATGAGTGAAAAGGCCCTGAGGCAGGAATATTTTGTGTATTAAAGGAAAATCCAGGCTACTACTGTGGCTGCAATGAAGTGAGTAAAAATGAAGAGTGAAAAATCATAGGTGAGAGGGACAACAGTGTCAGATCACCTAGGCCTTTATACACCTTTGTAAATCTTTAGGATTTCACACCAAGTGAGTCACAGACACATGGAAGGTCTTGTGCAGAGAGTGACATGATGAGATTAAGGGGGTTGTCTTTCTACCTAAGTCTTTATTCTCTACAAATGAATACACACACACACACTTTATACACCTTTGTAAATCTTTAGGATTTCACACCAAGTGAGTCACAGACACATGGAAGGCCTTGTGCAGAGAGTGACATGATGAGATTAAGGGGGTTGTCTTTCTACCTAAGTCTTTATTCTCTACAAATGAATACACACACACACAGACACACACACAAGTATATTTTTGGAGGTCATTATTGCTGCTTGTTAAGGATCTTGGGGAGGAGAAAGTGTACAAAGAGAGGAGAATAGAATGGGAGAGTACTGAAAAAATCTAGGCTAGAGATGATGATGGATTGAACCAGAGTCAAACAATTGGGGTAGAGAAAAATAAATTTGAATATAATTTGAAAGGAGAAACAATAGGATGTCCTTATGATTTCGATTTGGTGTATGAGAGAAAAAGTATTCAAGGGTGAATATAAGATTTTTGGCCTGATAAGAATTTAGTCTGGGAGTTCTGAGGTAGGAGGAGTTAATTCTGTGACGTGTTGATCCCAAAATGTCTAATAGTCCAACAAGTACAAATATTGAATAGGCCCTTGGATATGACTCTAGAATTCAGAGAAGAGGCCTGGATTGGAGACACAAATTTCCGAATCCTTGGTATACAGAAATTATTCAAGTTTATGAGACCAGATGGTATAAAAACCATCTGGTAAAGATAGACAAGATAAGACAAAAGAAATACATGTTTGATACTGAATAGAAAGAGATTTAAGACCATAAATCTGTGATATTATAATATAAATTGTTCAGTGATAAGAAGAGAAATCAGCAAAGGTGGAGAAAGATTAGCCAGTTAGGTTAAAACAACCAGGTATGTGTGACATCCTGAGAATGAAATGTATAAAATATTTCATGGAAAAGAGAGTAGTCAGTTGTATTACCTGGTGCCTGTAGTGCAAGTAAAGAAGATTGAACAATGACCATTGGGTTTAGCAATATGGGAACTATATTAGTTCAGTCCTATTCCATATAATGAAATTCCTAAAACTGGGTATTTATAAAGAAATAGAATTTATTTCTTAAAGTTTGGAGGCTGGGAAGTCCAAAGTCCAGTAAACACATCTGGTGAAGACCTTCTTCCTGATGGTGGCTCTCTACAGCAACACAGGGCGTCACATGGTGAGAATGGGTTGAGCAAGAGAGTTAACCTGCTCACATGCTCTCTTTATAAAGCCATCAGAACCACACTCTTGACCACTCATTAAAGCATCCACTTATTACTCTGTGAATGGATGAATACATTCATGAGGGCATGGTCCTCAGAAACTAATCACCTCTTAAAGGCCCCAACTTTCAGTAACCATAATTAAATTTCCCACCCACTTAACACTCTTTAAATGGAGATTAAGTTTCCAATACATGAATTTTTGGTGGCATGTTTGACCCATAGCAGGAATATTGGTGTCCTGGACAGAAGCTATTTTGGTGGAGTTATAGGGGCAAAATCTTAACTGAATGAGGTCTAAAAGAGGACAGAAAGAGAAAAATTGGTAATAGTGAATAGAAAAAAACAACTTAGAAAAGAGTTACTATAAGGTGAGTGGAAAAATGGCTTAATAGAGAACGCAGAGTTAAAGGGTTTTTAAGATGTGAAAACAGTTGAGGATGATGTGGTAGACAGGGGAAAACTAATAACATAGTGACAAAAGGGAGAATCACTGGAGCGGTGTTATCACCACGAGCAGGGATGGCATCTAATATACAAGTAGGGAATTGATCTTAAATAAAGCACTGACGTGACATAACAAAGGTGATGGCAGATTACATGCATTCAGATTTTGTGGAGATCTGTTGGTGCGAGTTTGTGGAAATTCTCTTCTGATTACATCATTTTTCACAGTGAAATAGAAAGCACAGTATATAGATTAAAGGGAAGATGATAGAAGGTAGGTGGGTTTGAAGAGAGCAGGATTTACCCAGGGTTGAAGGGACGTGAGGTATTGATGATGTGTACAAAGAGGGAGTAAAATGTTTTACCATAAAATTTAAACTGGGTAAGAGTGTACGTAAGATAGTATATTAGGGATTAAGTAGCAGTAAAAATGTAGTAGGTTAATGTCTTCTGCAAGTTGCATTAATGAGTGCTCAGGGTATTAGATGGAAGTCGTAGACAAAGCTGGCATGCCATTCGGATTATGAATGGCTTGTAGTTATCAATAATGAACATGAGATTCAAAGCTGGGAAATTTTAGGATGGAAGGACGAAGAATAGTCTTGAAGTGGCAAAGGTGTGGAATCAGTAAGCTCCCACACTACCCATGTGGCCAGTAGTACAGAAAACAGGTACCTCCTACAGAAGCTGAAGGGGAAGAATTAGAGATCTCAAGGGAGAGCCAGGTTTCTCTGGGAAGGTAATAGAAATAGATGTTTACAGAAGATTCTAGGAACGTGGTGGATTTTTTATGATGGACTGTAATTCCAGAGTTTCAGTACTGGAAGGAGATGGGAAAACACAGACACGAAAAGAGACATGCCAATTTGTATATGGATTAGTTTGTGGGAGATTAGGGATACCTATGAACTTGGGGATTTTGACTGGACATAAGATGACTTACAGCTGTATGTAGGAAATTGTGTATTGCTCAGTCTTACAGAAGGAGGTGGTGTACTAAGAAGTTGCCACTTTACTGTGAGTAAGCAGGACTTCCTCTTGACCCATGTTTATGGGGAAATGGAAGACTATGAAGGTGGGGACCCAGTCTCAGTACATAAGGTATATTCTTGAACCCCTCAAAGGTGCGATTTGGGGCCCATCTCCTACTAAATATGTGGGGCTGTCTCTTGAAACCCAGTTTTTTAGGTAAAATAAGTCAAGACAGACAAATAGACTCAGAAATCCCTCTTGATTCATGAAAAAATCAAGTTTGCATTGAAAATTTAGTGTGTTCTTTCAAATTTTCAATAATTCCAAATATCAGTAGGTGTTCATGACCTATAGAAAATTTGTAAGTTTGAGCAGCAGCAAGGTTTATTTGCAGAACATAAAATTAAAGACCCCAATAAACCCTATTTATACAATAATTATAATTTCTCAGACACACCAAATTTTAGTAGCCATAATTGCCTATGGAAAATATACCTTTCCCATAAAACAAATAAACAAAAAAGAAATAAAAACAATAAAAAGTGTATGATAGTCAATCAGTTTTTATAAGAGAGAGGTAATAACGTATGCCTATGTCATGTTTTTAATGGTCTAAGTGTTAGAATTTTACCCACATGAATTCCATCTAAATGAAGCCACCAAACTGATAATTTCTGTTTTATACTTGGTAGTGTATTTTATGTTAGATTTTATTGTCATTTACTATATTTATTTTCAGTTTGCTAGTAATCTGATTGACGTTATAGTAATTTTGTGCTGCCAGTGGGGCTTAAAAATGAATAAATCTGTAAAGTAGATTAGTTGGCACTCCTTTTGTTGAATTACTTATTTGCAAACATTTCTGTATTGTCCATTCTAGATAAAATAGTAGTCACTGAATAGTATAAGTTATGCAGTTTCTTTTCTAATGGGGTTAATCACCAAAAAACAATGGATAAACAAAAAACAATTTAGCCACATTTCTGTATTGTCCATTCTAGATAAAATAGTAGTCACTGAATAGTATAAGTTATGCAGTGTCTTTTCTAATGGGGTTAATCATCAAAAAACAATGGATAAACAAAAAACAATTTAGCCCATTGAAAGCAATATTATATTAAACATTTCTTAAGAATTCTGAGATGGTTAATATATTCATGAAACACATTATTATTAATAAGTTATTTTATTTTCAGTGGGATAACATTCTTAATTTTCTGAAAATTAAAGTCTTTTATTCACGATATGACTATTTCTAAGATTACTCACTTTATGTGTTCTCTTTCTAAGAAGGCAAATAAATGGATGTAATAAGAGCAATAATTATACATTCTGATCCCTTATATTCATTCAAACAAGCTAACCAACAACACTTGACTCTGGAAGCTTTGAATATGCATACTCACAAACTTTGAGAAAGAAAAATGAATCAATCAGACCTGGTTTCTATAAATACCATCATTTATGAGGTATCTATCAAGGGTTACATTGCTAGGTGCTTTATGTATTTATCTCATTTAATTCTTGGCTCAAACTAACAATGTTGTTGTTATTAATAATACAAAGATAAAAAAAGACAAACATAACAAAGCAGAGAAAACTGAGTTTGAGAGATTAATAAGCTTCTCAAGGTAGTTAGAAAAGAGTGTGTGATGCTTAATTTTGTGTCAATGTTACTGCGCATTATTCTGGATGTTTCTGTGAGAGTGTCACTGGAGATTAACATTAAAATCTGTTCGCTGTGAGTGTTTCAGATTGTCCTCCATTATTTGGGTGGACATCTTCCAATCAGTTGCAGGTGTGAGTGAAAGAAAAGAGTGACCTCCCCTGAGAACAAGGGAATACTACTAACAGATAATCTTTAAACCGGAAGTGCAAGATTGGCTCCTTCCTGTGTCTCCAGCCTGCTGGCCTACACTGCAGATTTTGGTCTTACCAGCTTCCATAATTCACAAGCCAATTCTTTAAAATAAGTATCGTATGTCTGTGCAAATACTGTTGGTTCTGTTTCTCTGGAGAACTCATAGTCATAGAGGGATCAAGGATATAACCCATACCTCTCTGATCCCAAAGCCTACTCTTTCCATTATGCAATGTACCTTCTTGCAAAATACAAACCGTAAAGAAAATTCAGACCTCAAAGTCAATTTTGGATCATAGCATAGGTATCTAAGCTGGATGTTTAGTCTATTGTGCAGAGACTAGGCTGAGAGACTAAATTTTCAAATTAATTTGAAGGAGGAATAACAGCATAAAGAACACAGAATTGAGAACAAGATGCTTGGGGATCCAATATCAGCTCTACTGCCCAGTGAGAGAATTTGGGCAAGGCATTTAATCCCATTGTAATGAAAACTGTAGCACTCATTCCACATCCTTTTGGTTCTTGATCATGTTGATTGTTTTTGTTCATTCTATCCTCACCTATGTGTCCTTTGCTTCAAACTGCTGCTCCAGTGACTAGTCAGAGGATTCCCATGTGCAACTGAAGCTTTTTTGTCTACATGTAGAAAACAGGAACTGCCTGGAAGCTTACAACTGTCTGGGGTATTGTTAGCCAATAACTAATTGGTACAGGAGAGTGAAAGTTCAGCTGATTTACCAATAGGACAAAATGTAAGCCATCCTTTAAACTCTAGAGATTTCCTCTGGGATAATGTCACATTTAGCTAGAAATAACACCATGATTGGTTTCTTTACCTTCTCCAACCTGCCTCCCCTATTGCCTACTAGTTTCTCCTGAGGGCACTTTGTAGATATATCATTTTGTCAATAATTCTCATCCCAGAATCTCCTTTTGGGTAAATTGATTAAAGACACCCAGTTTTCTAATCTCTAAAATTGGAATATAGTTCCCATGTTAAAGAGCGTTGTCAAGATCAAATAAGCCACTGCATGCAAAAAGTATATTATATTATAAAGTACATTAGTATATTAATTATAAAATAGTGAAGCAAAATACATTCCATTTAATAAAACAAAAATTTGTTGAATGCCTACTGCATAGTACACACATTCTATGTATCAAAATTAAGAATCAGTTATCTCATATTTACTCTCAAGTATATTCGGTCTATCTGGAGAGACACATAATCAAGCCAATACTAAAAATACAGTCTAGGCAGCATAATAGCTCAGAGTGGCAATGGTTGAGAAAAAAAAAAAAAAGTAATATAAAAAAGACCTCTTGGGCACTCAGCCTAAGTGGTCAGGGAAGAGATTTGTCAGAAAGGCTAAATAGGAATTACATAATTTGAAAAGTGAGGAGTGTGATGGGAGGGTGAAAAAGTGACATTATATGCAACTGTGGAAAGATACAGAAGAGTTTTGCTTATTGTTTTTGGTGGGTTTGTTTTGTTTTTTTTTTTTTAGTTGGGAGCAGGTGTGTGTGTGTGTGTGTGTGTGTGTGTGTGTGTGTGTGTGTGTGTGTGTGTGTCTGTGTTGATGTGTGTTTGGGGAAGTGGTATTGGCATGGAGGCTAAAGAGATATGCAGAAACTGTACTGGCATTCTCTGACATATTCAAGAGTTTATACATTATCCCAAAGGCATTGTCAAGTCACTGAAGGATTTTAGTAGGGGAATGGAATGTTAGAAAGACAAGTCTGGCAGCAGTGTTGAGAATAGAATTGAGGGCATGTTGGTAAATAGGTTCTCAACTTATATGCCAACTCTGATGAATTGGTACTAGCTGCCTGGAGCACTTGTTAAGATATTGAGGATATTGAGGTCTTGTCCAGACTTAGTGAGAAAAGAGCACAATGATTGATTATCAATGTCTTCCATTTATTTCCCATGTCCTAACCCTTTCTTTATTGAATTGGCCCTCTACAGTGCATATCTGTTGTAGATATCAGATATAGATCAACTAATATCATCATAAAAAAAAACTATAGATAGAAAATTTTCCTTCTCTGAGTGTTTCCAACCTTGAAAATACAATAACATTATTACTCATCTTAGAAAGAAGTATATGGGTTAACACAGACATTAGCCTGTAAACATATTGAAATCATCAATTTAATTATCTCAGCCTATTTGTAAGCACTATTCAGAAACAAAAGTGTAATAATTTATA
>NW_007728331.1:104598-105439 GCF_000696425.1 Galeopterus variegatus
TGTTGCCAAAACTTTCCCCTCTTCCACTTCAGTTAGACTAAATACCCTCCTTTTTAAGTGTTTTACATGCCTACGGATTTATATCTAATGATAAACCTACTCTATAATTATGGCTTTGTCACTCAATAACTGTTAGGTCTTGGGCAAGTTCGTTGTTGTGTCCCCTCTCTAACTGTGTAGAATTTATTTAATAAAGTTATTATGAGGAACAAATTTAATAATATGTATACGTATTAGTCCGTTTCTGTTGCTTATAACAGAAATACCTGAACTTGGTGATTTATAAGAAAACAAAATTTATTGCTTACATATTCTGAGGCTGGGAAGTCCAAAGTCCAGGGAATACATCTGATGATGGTCTTGGTGGTGGCAACAGTGACCCAAGGGTCTCACATGGCAGAAAATGGGGGAGCAGAGAAAGAGAACTACTTATGTGCTCTTTTAAAGTCCTCAGAACCATGCCCTGACCACCATGATTAATCCATTCACTATGGCATGGTGCTACATTCTAATCACCTCTTCAAGGCCCCACCTTGCAATTACCATCATAGGATTTCCTACTCTCTCAACAGTCACAGTGGGGATCAAGCTACTAATACACAAACCTTGGAGGACACAATCCATATCAGTATGCATTTAAAATTAAATTGATACAGTATATTTTAATGACATCTGACAAGCTTTGAAAGTATAGTTTCTATATCACATTACATTAATAAAACAGTAGCCGAAACACTAACAAGAAAAAGCAAAAGTTCTCATTTATTTTCAGTCTATTATGTACTAAAATGTTAGATATTGGAATTGCTAACTTAGAAAGTCATGGTTTACACAATAATAA
>NW_007728331.1:106001-107183 GCF_000696425.1 Galeopterus variegatus
TATTGATCAATTATACAGAGACCCAAATACCAGAGAAATTAGCCATTTTATAAATTCTTAGTAAATTCAGAGTTAAAGTCTGTCTGTTCTCTGATCTTTGGGAATTTTTCGTCACACATTACCATTTTCTTTTCATTTAGGAGAAGCATGGGGAAAGAAAATGTACTATCCAGTCATGGTTGAGTTTCTTTATGTTTCACTTCAGTTTTCTGAGCAATACTAGTAGCTTTTTATTTCACAGTTGTTTCTTGTTTAAGTCTCACACAAGATGACAACAGCATGGGGCAAATTATTGTTGGCTTAATTTGAAATGCTGTTTTCAGAGTATTTTAACAGCAGCAATTCTCATATGAGCAAGTAAAGATCATAAATGTTATCTGTATCTCCCCAGATAAACTACAAATAGAAAAACAAACACACAACAGAACTTGTAAAGTGATAAGGAAATTTAGTATGTCTAAGCCATGCCAATAAAGTTTAATCTTGGACAAAATCTATATTTATGAAATTTGACATACTCTTAAAAGGAACAAGATAAAAATAAAAAATTGCTTACAGATAAACTCTACAATTAAAATTTAATGTAAAGTTATGCTTTCTAAGTGAAATATATGATAGGTATTTTTTAAAATTAATAATTACGAACTTATTGCACGTGGGTTGTGCGCATGTGTGTTCCCACACGTGTGTGCCCTTGTGTGTGTGTTAGGAAAGAGGTGCTCTTAAAAAGAAACGATAAAGGTCATCTGACTAACTAACCAAAAAAAAAAAAGTTGCTGAAATTATTTTAATAAAGAAGATGCTGAAATTATTTTAATGAAGATGAATTAATGTAAGCTTATAGATGTAGGAATAGTGTCTTCTGGATCCTTGTATCCTCTGCTACAAGCAAATGGCCACCCACCTGTTTGTTGGTTAAAAGAAAGAACGAACAATGGGATGGCCAATCCACCTTTATTTAAGCACAAACTATCACTAGGATTATCCTCATCTATTATAGTGTTATACATTAGACAAATTTTATGTTGGGAAGATGTCATTTTTTCTAATATTATTTGAGATAATAAATCTCTCAGTTATGTTTTTGAGTGCAAATCTTCATGAACTTACTTCATTTCACAAGTGATTGAAAACTTTTGGAACCTCTTTATTCTGGTCATAACTTTTGAGATGTCTTTATTT
>NW_007728331.1:108415-110310 GCF_000696425.1 Galeopterus variegatus
ATATATATCACTTTGAAACTCATTGTAAAAGCTTTTGGTTAAATAAAATGAAAATTAAATTTTTGGTGGGAGAGGTGATAGCCCGACACAGGTAAGTGTGCTTAAAATTCATTTGTTTGTAAATATGAGAGACAAACTATTTCAGACTTTATGTCTTTTAATTTAAATTATTCTGCTGAAACTGAGATGAATGGATTTGGAAAAGGAACAACATGTTTAGACATATTGTCTGAGGGTCATAATCAAATAAAAAGTGACGGGAAAACCCCATCTGAAGTGTGTCAGCTCCTCTTGTTATTACTAACTCTTCTTTGGTTTTTGTTTTTACATTTACAAACACCTCATTCACCACTTACCCATCTACCACCCTAACCCACACTGCTTCACTCAGTCATATACTTTGCTTTCCTTCTAAATAAAAATGGGACCTGATATTATCTATATAAGTGTGGTAATTAAGTGAACAAGTATAAGTTCACTTGAATTAGATTTGATATAAATGTGTTTGCCATCAGAATATGTGAATATTTGCAGTCAAATCCTTTTATTCCTAAAATTTAAATGAATTATGTACACCCTACTAAAGTAATTTTCAAAAACAATAATCATATGTGAAGAAATGTGGAAGAAGAAACGGGCTGTTCAATTATTCCTGCAAAAAAAGAAAAATCCAATCCAAAAATCTGGTTGTGATTGGGTGGCATGACACATATGCATATAATGGATAGTTTTGTTTTGTTTTATGTTATGTTTTCTTTTTATGCTAATTGTACTAAACTCATATTCCTAAATAAAAATGTAATTGTTGATTACTTATTTTAAAGAGATGATTTTTGAAGGATTTGTATCCTGTCATCTCTCACTTTTTCCAGGACCAGTAACGCACTCTGCCTTAAGATACACCAAATCCACAATACTACTCTGCCTCTTCTGTCTCCTCCTTTGAACCTAACCTTTTCCTATTTAATATGCACAGATTTTTTTTTGTTTTTTGCATCTCTTATGTAATTTTTCTAGAATGTATCTTTCTATTTTATAGAGTTCTCTGCTTACCTTGCCAAACCTCTAAACATACAGTTTCTATATTACTTTTTTTATCTAATCATTATGTCTCTGAGAATAATGTATGTTTTTGAATTACATTTTCTCCTGAATAGATGCCTTATTGTGCTTAAATCAATACTTAAAAAAAATACATATGTCTAAAGAATAAAAAGCCTGCTTAGGGTGGCATTCTAAGTTCACTTCTGTTACTTAATACAAAAAAAAAAAAAAAATAACAAGTTACAAAAAGAGAGAATTCAACAATCTATTTGAATAGAAATGCATATTAAAGCTATGCTTATATACTTTTTTTTTTATCTATTAGATTGGCAAAAATCCAAAAGTTTGCAAAATACTTTGTTGCCAAGGCTATGGGGAAGAAAGGACAACACAGTTGTATTGGGCAAGCAAGAAGGTATAATCTTATAAAAGGGAATTTGTCAAATTACATATTAATGTACCCTTCTACACTTATGTTTCATTTCAGGAAATCTATCCTAATATAAACCTGCAAAAATCCAAAAATACATATAGACAAGTACATTTGTTGCAGTAGTGTTTGCAATTTTAAGGAGTACATTGTGTTTGCAATTTATTTTTTGTCAGTAGATTGAATAAACTATGATACCACCCACAACGGAATTTTTCAGCTATAAGGAGTAATAATATACATTTCTATATACTTCTATAATGTGATATCCAGAATATATTATTTTAAAAAGAAAAGTGTATATAGTATGTTTACAAAGTATCAATTTATTCTCTTAGCTCCTAATCTACACTTCTTTGCCCTGATATATGAAACTACAGCAACACTCTGTAAATGTTTCTCCTTCACAGCTAGCATAATG
>NW_007728331.1:110768-127474 GCF_000696425.1 Galeopterus variegatus
CCTGATATATGAAACTACAGCAACACTCTGTAAATGTTTCTCCTTCACAGCTAGCATAATGTTAGGCTTTGTCAAGTGAAAGCATGAGAGTGATACTGTCAGGAGAGGCAGAGGGAGGAGGTCACTTCTTTTCCATCTCTGGTCCTGCTTCCATTTTTTTCTTTTTATTAACCATGGTTGCTGAGGCCCATTGATGCTTATCTTGCAAAAGCGTAGGCTTTGTCAAGTGAAAGCATGAGAGTGATACTGTCAGGAGAGGCAGAGGGAGGAGGTCACTTCTTTTCCATCTTCTGGTCCTGCTTCCATTTTTTTCTTTTTATTAACCATGGTTGCTGAGGCCCATTGATGCTTATCTTGCAAAAGCAAATATAAATTACGAATAAGAGGCTTAATTCTCCCTTGAAAATAAGAAGATTCCTACTCCGTTCTCTTTTCCTAGAGCATTTTACTTTAGAAAACTTGTTTGTTCTTTCTTTGTTTCTCTGAAATATATGCAAATCTTTTTCAAAGGGCAAATAAGCAACCAGGAAGCTGGGAACCTGGTCAAGGTCTGAGGGCCATCTCCTTGAAATGCAATCTGCAAGAAAGATCATGGCTCTATCTCCCAGTTTCCTGGGAGGGTAGGAGCCTGACTTCAGGTGGCACTGGGGTCCAAATTGCAAATCTACCTCTCGTCATAAGGATACAAGAAACTTACTTTTTTCTTTTAAATGCAGTTTGCAAAATAAGTGGCTGGCCCAAATACCAAGTGATTTAGGATGAACTATGTGTAACAAATGGTGCTGCCCAATCTTCTTACTTCAGGAATAGTGATTATTTATCTTGAGAAAATGTATATGAAGTATCGCTTGACTACAAGAAAGGGTAAGATTTCTTTATCTTTGCAATCTTTTTAGTGATTGCCTATGATGCACATCACATTCTGCTTTAGTGCTTATTCAGTAATAAAACTGCTTTATTTCTCTTACACATTGGTGAAGAGATTTTTATGGGGCAACAGGAGATTTTCTGAATGATATCACTGGACCTCACAGACTTTCCCCACCTAGAGGATGCTTTTATGGCATTTTTCAGACAAGCTCTCAGGCCATTCTCTCCCTCCCCTTAGGACTCCTTGAAGAAGCCATCTCTGTCAATGATCTTGGACCACACTCTCCTCATCCAAGGGATATTTCTATAAACAAGATCCAACCACCATTCAGACAACTGCTTCCCTACTGAACAAACTGCTTCTACAGACCACTTCTGCTTGTGCCCTGAGTCCGCTGTTTTGCTACTTGACAGCCACTTCGTTAGCAACTCTGTGGGTCCTTCAACTCTCCCCAACGAACAAACTGCTTCTACAGACCACTTCTGCTTGTGCCCTGAGTCTGCTGTTTTGCTACTTGACAGCCACTTCGTTAGCAACTCTGTGGGTCCTTCAACTCTCCCCAACCTAGTGACAACTTCTATCAATCTGTTCTGCCCTGCCCACACCTTGCGGCAACTGTGGCTGATTCCTACACAATGGCTCCAACCTGTACTTTCAGGCGACTTTCTTTGACATCATTGGATTCTTTGTTTTTATGTGAGTCAAGCCCTCTTCAGAGAGATTTGGATCTTAGTCTTTGGGCAGGAGTTAACTTTTTATCAACACTCTCTCATAGTTTACTGATAGTAGCTTCATTTTTGCATTTGCTAATGGAGAATCTCTTAGAGTACTTTCTTATGCCTTTTAGTAGCCAATCAACTTTGTCTAGTGAAACATACTTTATATTAAAACTTTCTTGTTCAAATTCCAAGAGTGTTTTGTTTCTCCTGATTGGATCTGACTGACATACAAGTGACACTGGAAGAAATCCCAGGAGACAACCTCTCTAAAATGGATTGGGCTTCAGTATAGTGATGAGCTCCTAGCGCGTGACGACTGAGAAGCTAGTAATCCATAGCATGCAGTGGATTCTAATTTATCAAGTTATTACATGTTGTTGGTTTTGATAAAATTCCTCCGAAACAAGTGCCCTGGGAGCCCAAGAAGCCATTCTACTCGACTGTTACTGAAGTAATGATGGTGCCCGACTGACTGTGGTATTACATGGATTCCCCCGAATGCACTGCAGTGCTTGCAGAAAGAAAATGATAAGCTCAAGTCTGTAACTACCAGTTTAAATTATAGTCTGAAAGTAAAACTAAAGAGTTTCCAAGGCAGCCATGAAATAATGTTTTTTTTTTGTATTCATAGAATCAATCTTGCTAAAAATCAAATGCAAAATATAACTGTGTGCAGCAAAATACATTGGCTGAATTCTCAGTCTTACCAAGTTTTTCATGTGACAAATAGGGTGTGGGTTTGGAAAAAAAGAGGACCTTGAAACTTGAAATGGAATCTTTGGACTCAGATGAAACTAAGGATTTTAGACCCCTGGATTACTCTGAGCCTTTCTTGCTAATGGAAGTATCATGCCCTCCTGCTTCTCTTTATAGACATGCCTTCCTGCTCCCTGTGCTTGCAAACCCTGTACGAAGTTTTTCTGGAACAGCTGCCTTGCAAGGAAGATGCTCGTTTTCCTCAAGTCACATCATAATCACCTCCTGTTATCATTAGACTCATTGCTAATGTTTCCTTTTTACCAAGATGGTTGAACAGAAGCAATGTCATATTCTAGAGGGAGCTGCAGATATTAATGCCATAATAAATGTATTTTAAAAAATCATTGGTGGTGACATCTATTAAATTCCATTAATGTCACCTGTTTAGCCTGTGCAGAAATCAGATGGCTCTTGAATAATTACTATGGACTATTTCAAACTTAATCTAGCTTTTACAGTTGTCTCATAGCTATGGCACTTGGTAGGCAGCTATTGCCCTAGCTGTTACCTTTTTTATCTGTATCAATTTGCAAAGATTATTAAAAGCAGTTTTCCCTTACCTAGTAGGGACAACAGTACAGCTTCACAGTTTTGCCTCAGGGCTATGACACTTCTGCTCACTGCCATCACATTATCTGCAAATACTTTGACCCTTTTAGTATTTCACAAAACATCATATGCTCATTATTGAGTGTATCATTTTGGTTGTTTTAATGAGGATAAAGTAAGGAGCATATAAATGCCTCAGTATGATCTATGCCAACTAGAAGAGGGATTGGCAAACACAGCCTGCAGGCTAAATATTTTGTAAAAACAATTTTATTAGAACAAAGACATGTAATTTTTTTACATAGTGTCTATGGTTGGTTTTGGACTACGAAAGTAGAGCAGTTGCTGCAAACACCTTTATTTACTACACATAAAATATTTATTATATTGCCCTTTATAAGAAAAGTTTTCTACTCCTTGAAATAGTGGGTAAGAAATAAATACCGCAAAACTTTAAGGGCCTGCTACCTACATGAAGTTTCTGGGGTTTCAACAGTCTGCAACATGCCAAGATAGTCCTCTAAGTTGAAGAAAAGTTGTACCTCACAGCATAATATATGGTAAGACATTTTGGATTTTGAAGGCAACCTGTACCATATTTGAGTGTGTTACTTCAGCCCATCACAAAGTCATTCACACGACTACCAATTTCAGGAATGGGTCAGAGCAATAGAATGTTCTATACCAAATCCAGACTGCAGTGCAATATTCTCTCCCAATTATGCCTTATTATTCAACCTACAGGTTATAATATTCAAAGTGTCCATGGCAAATAAGACGTTGTATAGAAGATCAGGATCAAGCCCACACAAGAAAGAAAGGTCTGGAAACCAGGGGATTCCCTGAGGGCATCTCTTTGTACTTCTATTCTCAATAGTACAGATTAATGGAAAACTATGGCATCCAAAAAAAGTAGAAATTTTGAGATGCCAAACCATTCAGAAATGAGCTTCACAAGGTAAAGAAAGTAGCTATCTGAAGGTTTTACTTAGGTTAAGGGAAATATGGACTGAATGACAGAAGAGATGTCACAGATATCAACTATAACCTCACAATTAGTAGCTTTGCATTTTTTTTTTTTTTTTTGTCTTTTTTTCGTGACCGGCAACGGATCGTAACCCTCAGTGTCGCGCCCGTACCGGACCAGGACCGGCCACGGGATCGCAACCTTCGGTGTTGCTCCTGCCCCTCGCTCAGCCAGTGAGTGGCCGGTCTGTATGTGGGATCCGAACCCTCGGCAGGAGCGCCACCACGCTTCCCAAGCGGCGCACTACAGCAGTGCACCACCGGGCCGGCCCATATTTTCTCATGTTATATGTGTGTGTGTGTGTGTGTGTCTGCATATAAAATTTTATTTTCTGTGCTTCGTCCCATTTTTATTTTATGTGCAATTTGTTGGAAGTTAACTTCACAATTTAGTCTTATTACTTACACCTCAATTTCTGTCAAAGTACTGCTGAAGGTAATGTACTACTGAATATACATACATAATGTTCAGTAGTACTTTGACAGAAATTGAGGAGTAAATAACATAACTGGGGATGGATATAGTGAGGCTGTTTGCCTTCCCATTTTGGGGAGAAGGTGAAACTATCTGTACATGAAAGAAGAATAAATGATTCTTGTTTGGTTGAAGAATGGTATATATAAAAGTTGGGTAGTCAAAAGGGTGGACCATGCCAGTTATTAATTTAGTGTCTCTGTGCTCCAAACCCATCATTTTTGCCATGCTCTGTAATACTAAAGCTGGATGCAAAATTCTTGCTTTGTTAGTCTTTGTTTATAGAGAGTTCTGGAATGAATAACAGTATAAGTCAAAAGCCGTGCTTACTGGTAAGAAACCACTCTCCTATGTGCCACTGATTTCTTTCTCTCCCTCCACTCTCAACTAACATATTTTAAGGCAAAAGATGTCTAGGGGTAGAGCCAAAGATTTACTATCCACAGCAAAGACTGAAAACAATGAACATTTAATTATGTGTTCTGAGTTACTTCAGGGAGGGGAAGAAATAAAACTGTTATGCATCTGTTAGATGAAAGCACCAAAGTCATAATCCTACCTTGTACCATGGGGCGGAAGTGCCCAAATTTAATGAATGGGGTTTGGAAAAATTTTGCAGTGGGCAGGGGACCTAACATGATGTTGTGAGTAATGCCCTTTAGGCCAAATGAATATAGTATTATTGCTTCTACATCTGAGTACATAATAGAAATCAAGGTAACATGTTTTAAGGCTATTTTCATAGCTCTGGCCACTATTCCTCTTGAAAGATTTTGTTATCTTATAATTGACTTATGGAATATTGCTATTGGCCTACCCCTTTGGTCTGTTACTTCAGAAACTATAGGTTGGCATATTTAATACATTTCTCTTTGGGCCCTGTGAACTGTGGAAACAAATCACAATTACCTATTGAACTCTCCATATCCTTCATACAAATGCCAACAGTGAGGGCTTGTTCTGTGATGACACCCACTAGAATCAATCTGCTTATAGAGCCTACAGTGGCATTGCCACTATTTCCCTGGATCCATCTTGTACCCGACAAGGCAATACAGTACACCCACCAGGACAGCCTAGGCATGAATTAAAGTACCATATGTTTTAGAGGCTACCAATAGATGCCAGACTTGTAACTTCTACCAAATTTGAGTTGTTTGTCTCTGTGCCTGTGCTCCATCATGGAAGATCGACTGCCTCAGAATTTTGACTCTCTTTGGGGCTGTTCATTGTGCCCTGCCACCATTTTGAGACTTTTTCAAGTTACAGTGTTCTTTTTTCGTTCTGATAAGCTAACTCTACCCACTCTTTATGGACGTTGATACTAAATTGTGTTATGCTTTTGACTCTCCATATCATTTCCAAACTTCCAGTGCTGTACCTTTTAACTTGTAAGCCACTCAAAAATTATCAAGAGATTCAATGGATCTTTCACAGGCACTGTCATTCACAATTATCTGGAACTGTTGAGCATTAGAATAACCTCAAAAATTGACTCAAAAAGAATTTTGACTCTACCTTTCTAATTTTTTCCAGGGATGAATACCTTAATAACACAGTTTGACCAATGTAAGCAACTATTCCTAGAAATGGATCTTCTCCTCTTTACCACCTTCTGGATAATAATTTAGATAAAAGAGATAAGAGGTTATAAAGACTTTTTGAAAATTATGTTTTTTGATCTTATTTTGGGGGGAACAATGCTTCATCTCCCCACCCTTGCCCCCCATTAAGAGAAATCCCATGAATGCCTGGTTTTCAAATAATTCATATTTAGTCACCCACATTATCTTTTGGACTGAAATGACCTGGAGTCGTATGGATAATGACTACTTATTGGATATCTGGTCTACTACGCTAAAAAGCAGGGAACATAGTCTCTGTAAGTTTTATAAAAATGCCTTGTTTCTCTTACACCTAACTCTTCCAGCAAAAGTTTTGTGTGAGTAGGGAAAAAAAAGTAATGCTATAGCTGCTGGAATGACACAAATTTTGTCATCAGAGAGAGAAAGTAACAATGCAGCACCTGAGAACACATATCTTAGACTCTGGGAGATTTGGAAGATGGTGAAACATTAATATTTCTAACTTTCAGAATTGCCTATGGAGCCTTGCTTACCCACAAAGAGTTGCAAGCAAATTAAATTTAACTGACTCCTGGTTCAGACTGTAGAAGGCTCTGACTACAATTTGATCAGCATGTTCTTTAACCTTAAGAAGTAGTCTATGAGAAAAAGAGAGGGATGAACCCAGTTCCTGCACTTCCCACATAAAATGCTTGTCAACACCTAAGGATATCCTCTCCATACCCATTCTCATAGCACTTTCTCTGCCTTTTCATGTAGTGAATGAATGTCATTTGGCTACAGGGATGGGCAAGTTCTGAAGTTTGGAATAACTTCCCTTAGGCATTCCCTCTAAAAACAAGAGCTAGATTTATTTATTCAGTTAATTTGAGAACCCCAGGATATACCAGCCATCTGGAAAGACACGTTTAAGACATATGCCTTAGGGGTGGTTGTAAAGACTTGAAAATATTTAAGGAAATACTATTGGTAGATCATGATTTCTACGGATGAGTGGGATGATTTCCCCAAAAGGAGGCTAAACTTGGTTTATTGGTAAATTTTCCTTTAGGAAATTTCTTGCTGTTTGAAGTCCTATAGTTGGTAGCCTTGACTGAACGCTGTATGAGACAAATAGAACAAAATTGGTCCCAGCCTCTGTTGGTCAGATTATTCAGAATGGCCCAAAGTAGTTAACACATGACAAAATTCAACTGAAGCCAAGATGATGTAGAAAAAAAAAGTGAATATTATTAGAAGTCACTTGAGTTTTTTGCATTTCTGCACGGCTTGTGAACAAAGGTACTATCTTCTGTTTTGGACTGTTTTTTTCTAGTGTGTTTACAGAGAGTACAGTCAAGGAAAATAGACATAGTGTCTTTTTTCAGATCAAATGGCAAGTTTTATTACTATCTATTGCAAAAGATTCGGGTTCCTTATGCTTAGGGTTCTTCTTGTGTAATGTAACAATCTGTGTTCCGGCATCTCTCTGGGCTGATTAACGTCATCTCTCTGGGACTACGGGTCAAGTAAAACTGATGCAAATGTGCTAATGTTCTTTTTTTTTTTTGCTGTGCCATCAGTAACGATGTTATTTACCTCTGACTGAGGGGTCTCATCTCTTCAATCAAGACCCATGATGTTAAGGCAAGCTAATATGTTGGTTTGCACGTAGGGTAAAAATTCAGGTCCTTTACAGTTCGTGACATTCCTGTTATTTTTCCCTATCTGACTGTATTTTATTTTGTCCTTAGAATTTATCACAATTTAACATGCACTAAATTTTGCTTCTACATCTTGTTTTTGTCCTCTAAAAACTATTAAAGTAGGGATTTTCATCTGTTTGATTCACTGCTGTATTCATAGTTTTAAGAAAATTAGCTGGTGCATAGTAAGTAATGTGTAAAATATGTATTGGATGAATGGATGAACTCTGTATCCAACCAATACATAATAATTATTCTTTTCAATGACAGAGTATTTTAAAAATAGCTAATTATCAAGACAATAATCTGATGTACATGCAAATAGACTCAAAATAGAAAAAAAGTATGGTATAAAAATCTCCATATGATTAATACTGAAATAAAATAATTAAAAATAAATTCATAATAATCACAACAGTGGTTCTGAAACTCTTAGAACTTAACTTCAGTGAATTACTGCATGCTATAACTTGTTAGATAAAGCAAATTTACATTAAAAGTAAATTAGACACTCCTATTCATTTCAAATTATATACATACACAAATAAACTTGAAAATATTAGAAGTAGGAAAGCAAATCAGAGACCTAGTAAAAGAACAAGGGAAATTCAAAGATAGTAGCTCCTCCATATTATAAAGATAACCATAGCAGAGTCTTCAAGAGAATACCTAGGATTTTTTAGCAGTGTATAGGAAGACTGCCTAATTTTGTCTGGGAAAATTAGCAGGTCCACATGGCTAAGAAAAATAAGCCACTGTACCCTACAGAGCCTTGATCAGTAATATAAGTAATAATATAATTTTCTTGGATACATATTCTTAATCTATCAACCAAAATGTTTTTTCTCCAATTACTTAGATGAAGGACAATATGTGTTATTTACTAGCCTTCCAAAATTCAACAACATCAACTTCAGTAGTGTTTTTCCTAAGAAGGCAAGAATGGCTAAACATTAGAGTATCTATTAATAAAAACTACTAATTTAACTGAATAAAAATAAAACATATAAAGATATAAATGAAGATAAACAATTGTGTAAAGTTTAAATGTATACTTGATTTTTAAATAAATAAATAATAAATCTCAGACAAAACTGAGAATAGAAGGGATCTTCCTTAGCTTAGTAAGGAGAATCTAACAAAATCTAAAGCTAATATTAATAAGTGGTAAAACTTTAGAAACATTTTCATAAAACTTTGTTGGAACAAAATCTACTATATCCCAATCATTTCACATTATACTGGAAGTTTTAGCTAATTCTATTAGACAGGAAAAGAGAACTGTGAATCATTAGTATTGGCAAGAAAGAAATAAAAATATCATTCGCAGAAAATACTATTGCCTAAATAATATAGCAAATAAGTATTATAAAATAATTTTATGGATAAGCATACAAAATGAATATTGCATTTATAAAATTAGAAAAATACACTAATTAGAAAATACAATAAAATAAATTTTCCATCAACAATAACTTCAAAGTACTTAGGAAAAAATCAATTTAGGAGACAGTTATGGAGAAACTACAAATATTACTTTAAATAAGCTGGCTATTCCCACTCACTGGCTGAGCGAGGCGCGGGAGCAACACCGAGGGTTGCAATCCCATTGCCGGTCCCCGGTCCGGTACGGGGGCAACACTGAAGGTTGCGATCCATTTTCTGACACGGAAAAAAAGACAAAAGACAAAAAAAAAAAATAATAAGCTGGCTAAAGAATGAGATTTACAATGTTAATGGATGATAAAACTCAAAATTATAGACAAATTAATGTATCCTAATAATCTACAAAATTTTTTAAAAAATCCAGTAAAATCTCCAACATAATATTTTACAATGCCAGGAAAAAGAAATATCTTAAAATGAGCAAAAGAAATAAAGCCCCAGAAAAAACAAGATCATTTTTAAATTTAAAAAATGATGTGGAAGATTCAATAATAAGATATCACAATGCTATTTGTAATTTAACTTTTGCTTTAATCAATATAGCAAACTTCATGTTTGGAAACTTCCCTACCTTAAATACCTAGTCATTGTCGTATAAGGAAAACACCAGACAAAGCAAACATTCTCTAAAGAACATACCTAAACAAGTTGGAAAGAAATGGATCTACAAATTTCAAATACCTAGAAGAGAATTAGAATGTTCCCAATACCAAAAAATGACAAATGTTTAGGTGATGAATTTGTTAATTACCATGATTTGATCATTGCACATTGTATACATATATCCAAATACCACATTGTACTCCATATATATATTTAAGTGTGTGTGTGTGTGTATACATATATACACACACACACACACACACATATATATGTATATACAACTATTATCCATCAATTAAAAATTTTAAAATATAACAAAAAAAGTCAGGATGTTTGAAAGTCTACAGTTTCAAAGAAAAGGTAAAGCTAGGGGAAAAATTACACATTTTAAAAGGAGAACTTTGAAACAACCTGGCACTGTGCCTCTGTGCATGTGTGTGTGTCTTGGAAAATAGGCACCGTGTCTATTTTCTACATACATCCATGAGAATTCACAATCATAATCCTTTCTTCATGAAGTTTTCATTTTTGCACTTACATTTCTTTTATGATCCAGGAAAAAAAGTCATTTTTCAGGTTGGCCCTAGGCACTTAGTGGAAGGCAATGCCTGTCTTTTCTGGAGTGATGGAATTTTTCTCAGTAGGGTCTATGTTACATTCTGCCATAACTTTATGAGGCACCAATAAATTACTGTAAGGGTAATTACAATAACAAAAGAAACTGTCCATCATGACTGCCTATGGACTACTTTTGAGAACAATATTAATTTAGTTTTGCAAATAATTAAAGCAAAATTAAATAACATTAAACTATGGATATTGACACTATTTCTTAATTCTTCATTACTACCATATTGGTGAAAAACTTTAACCAAGTATGATAAAGAGAAAATGTTCAGTTCTTTACAATTGGTCTGTTTTGTTGAGATCATGAATGGAGTGTCACACCCTGTAAGTTTTCCTAGCTGAAAAGCATTTCTCCCATTGGATAGAAACACGGACATCATGACATGTAAATCCATTATGTCACCCCTTTCCCCATTTGGGCTCTCTGCTAAAAGGTTTATAAATGTGCTTACAAAAAATATCAAAAACTCACCATTAAATGCATTATTTAAGGCGGCAGCATTGTAATTTCTAACTTCCTAGAAAAAATAAAAGTAAAAACCTATTCTTTTTCATTTTCTTTAGTTTTTATAATCAAACTAAAACATCACTGTACTCATAATTATTTTTTACTACTTACATAACTGATTTACCATCTGAGGCAGAAAGTAAGACACACACACAAAGTCTTGACTATGTTAAGGTCAGGTAATCAATTTCCTATCCCAAAAGACAAATCTAATAGTACAGAGGATTATTGCTAAATATGAGCAGCTGCTTTTGTAAGACTGGAGCTTTTCTAGGGAATCCTGCAATAATGGAGTAGGTAGGAAACAGAATCCTATCTATCTTTATCTTTGAATTTTATAAAAGCCACACAGGTGTTTTTTTAACTGCAGATGAAATGAAGATTGATTTTGCTTTTATTCAAGTAATTGCTGTTAAGAATAAATGCATTTGAAGCAAAACATGGAATGACTGTGGACAAAATTTTTTTTTTTCTTTGCTATGATTGTCAGTCATGATTTTATCCTTAATAAATTTAACTCTAATTTTTATACGTTAAAGAATTTCAGGGGCCGGCCCATGGCTCACTCGGGAGAGTGCGGTGCTGATAACACCAAGGCCCCGGGTTCGGATCCCATATAGGGATGGTCGGTTCGCTCACTGGCTGAGCGTGGTGCTGACAACACCAAGTCAAGGGTTAAGATCCCCTTACCGGTCATCTTTAAAAAAAAAAAAAAAAAAGAAAAGAATTTCAGGAGTTAACCTGTTTTAAACCGTTTAATGCCAGTATTAACTTTTAAACTCACTATCTCTAAATATGTTCATCAAAAGTCAACAGGTTTTTATACCATATTTATTTAACAAAATTGATAACTCATGCATTATTTCCTTTTCATAAGTTCACACAATGCTGTACACTCTGTAAAGACTGATTAAATATAAACTATTCCTAAATTTAATTAATGCTATAAATCAATTTTATTTTATAAGAAAACACATATGCAATTTTATTTTCTTCTAAGGGTTTTGTTTTTAAATTTATTGATGCAATGTAACTCATTAATATTTCAAATATCTTTAGTTTTTATTTTAGACATGATACATGCAGGCAAATTATATGTCTTTTCAAGAAATATAAACAAAGGAACCAGTAATCTTAACATTGAAATTATTTTCTTAACATTTAGCCAATTATTTTGACATATTAGCAACATTAACACAATTGAATTAATATTTTTTTGAGTATTCTCTTTTCTTAATTTTCATCAGATTACATGTTTCTTCTCAATTTCTTTTCATAGCTTTAACTATTCAGTCTGATATATAAACACTGGAATTTCTCAAGATCCGGTCCTAGACTGTTTTCTCATGTCCACTCTATCTCTAGGGAAATTTATTTATTTTCATGTCTTTAAAGCCATCTGTATCATTTCTCAAAATTATATTTTCTATATGTAAAAGTTAAGACCCATATATTCAACTACATTCTTCACCATTCATTCCAGTTGCACATATATTTCTGAGACATCTTAAGATTAACATGTTCAAAGCTGAATTTGTTATTCACCTCCCATCCTACCAGTTCACCATTCCCACCTTACACCTAACCCCTACCAATTTAGTAAACCAATTTAGCCTGTGTTTAGTTTCCTGTGTCTCTTCCTTTCAATAAATTTTGTCTAACAAGTTTGTTCCTTCTATAAGCTAGGGATTACCTTTGACATATTTTTATCTGTCCATTTTCTCCCTACTTTGGTCTTTAAAATATCACCAATTTGTAGATATCTAACATCTAAGATAAATATTCCATGCATCCACTCTTCTCCATGACCCTACCCCATCCTACTACAGTGACCATCAAGTGGAATCATCTGAAGACTATTACACGTCTCCCTACCATAGACTTTTCCTTTTTTCAGTTTCTTGAACGTAATAAAGTATGCATCACATCAAAGCAAGTGTTCTTCTCTGTCCTTGGAATGCCCTTCCTCTGTTTGTCACTGGGCTACCTCCTATAGTCTTTCAGTTTTCAAATAAACCTAATCTGACTCTCAAATTCCAGTCAGGTATTTCTGTTATTCTCAATTTTATCTTTCATCTTTCTTGACCTTAATTAGCTTATTTAACAACATATCTATTTGTCTATCTATCTGTGTATCCATCCATTTATCAAGGTAATTATGATCTACCTGTCATCATTTGTTTAGAGTCTCCATTAACTTTAAGCATCATGATGGTATATTTCTGTTTGTTTTGTTTATCATTGTGTTTCCAGAGATTCTACAAATGCTACTGGATAGTTGGTATACATTAAGTACTTGTTGAATTAGTGAAAAGAATGAATAAATGATTGGCAAATGATCAAATGAATGAGCAAATTCATTATATATATATATATATNAATGAATAAATGATTGGCAAATGATCAAATGAATGAGCAAATTCATTATATATAAATATTTCTATATACATAATTTTCTAATTTTCAACACATTTATACTTACTAATTATGCTTGTTAACTTTTTGAAAGTTGAGTCAACAGCATACATTTGATATACTCACCATCACCTTCATACTTAACATCAAGATATGATTATAAAGAACATTAAGTTCAAAATGCAATAAAAATTACACAAAGAGCATAATATCCTAAATAATAAACTTTTGGTTTACCTTAAATTGGTGGGCATTATAGTTTCCTTTATTGCTAATAAAA
The DNA here is from genome assembly GCF_000696425.1 of Galeopterus variegatus. Classification (NCBI taxonomy): domain Eukaryota; kingdom Metazoa; phylum Chordata; class Mammalia; order Dermoptera; family Cynocephalidae; genus Galeopterus; species Galeopterus variegatus. The sequence goes on from NW_007728331.1 coordinate 124,318, forward strand.
ACTATAATATCCAGCCAATTTTGCATTATTTCCCAAAAAACTATCATTTTTTACTGAAAATAATTGGGAATTTCAGCATGTTTTTGGAAACTGAAACTTTCAGCTTTCATCTTCACGTAACTACTGGGTAAACATTTTTCAAGGTAACAGAATCATAGAAAAATGTGTACCAATTAATATTTTTGAACAATCATCTGAGTTTTTTAAAGTAGTTTTAATATTTGTCCATGCTTTTGAAATTAGCAAAATTTATTGTAGAACTAAATGGTTACACGTGCTTTAAAACACTGAAAGTAGCAATGATCCTACACTCTTACAGCAAGATGCTATTATCATATTAAAGTGTAGGTTATTTAATAAATGTTTGCTGATTCAACCATCATTGATAGCAAACAAGTTCCAAGCACTCACTAACCAATTCAAAAGTATTTACAGCGTTCAAGTCAGCAGGAGACTGAAGATGTTTTGCCTCTCTATTTGGAGCAGCCACTTCTGCAAAAGTTGATAGCAGAGAATGATCAAATATGCATTATAAAACATCAGGAATGCAAATAGAGTCTCTCAAGAACTCTGTTTTGACATAGATCCCTGAAAAAATTATAAAAAACAAATTTAAGCATTTAATAATAAAATATGATTTATTGCCATTATGATTTTATCATGATCATCTTCATACACAAATTTGTACCAATTTAAATTCAACACATAACTATTGAAAATGTATTAGACCTTGTACCATGGTACACAAAATGAAAAATATAATCCCTGGCTTAAAGAATCTTAAATCCAGACATGAGCCACAGTGTTACATAGAGGTACAGTATGTGGATATTGATTGTTCTCAGAGAGATTTTAGCAGATTAAAACAAGGCACAGAAGAGGAAGAATTTTAAAATTGTTTTCAGGGCCTAGAAAATTTAGAAGAGTTTGCCTTTGAATTGAGTTTGAAGAAGTGTCGGATGAGTAGAAATGTGAGTTATTGCATTTTCAGAAATGCAAGACTAGAGAAACATGTCAGTAATCAAATTAAAAATGTAAATCGCAAGTGATCTAATCTAGCTACAATTTGAGAATCTAGAAATTGCTAGTAGACAATGTAAAAAGGAAGATTAAAGCTTGATCTTAAGTTTGTATTTCATATTAAACATTTGGGGCTTTGCTTACAGAAAATGAGAAATATCAAATGCTTTAAAAACCGAAAAGTTATAATCAGATCTGTGTTTTAAAGATGTGACTTTATCCAAACATGACTGTACTGCAAGAGAAAATAGGCTCATTCCCACACAATACACTGCCCTAAAGCAGCTGTCACAGGGAAATAGCCAAATAAACATTCATTTAAGGAACCTACACAGCTGAGTTCCTATCCCACATGTATTGGTACATTCTTTAAACCAAAAGTCTCTTTACTCTGGCATCTCTGCCATAGACAGAATGTATAGAAAGGAGGTAGGAGTGGCTCGTTACATGATTACTACTAAAATTTTCCTCATTGGAGGAAATTTTGCTTTTGGTCCTACAACCTTGAGACCCTAGTGCCCAAGGGATTCATGTTTCTCTGAGAGTAGCAAGTCACATGTTGGATTAATTAGAAGCTGAGATTGTCATTTGGAAATTTTGGGGTCCTCGTCTACTTAATCTACAGCAGAGGAAAAGATTGCTTTATTAGCCATACCCATAAGAAATTAGCTCACTGCCTCACAACAGGGAAAATGAATTTTTTTTCTAAACATTGTGACTCACTGGAGTGCTTTTTAATTCTCCCTCCCCAATAGTTACAAGAGAACACTTCAGCAACTCTATAAAGGCAAGACCCGCAATGACTCAGGTGATGTGGGAGTGAAGATTTGGGTTTCTCCAGTAGGTAAAGGACCCTGTCCAGGTGTGATGCCAGCAAAAGTTAAAGGGAAAACAGAATAGGAAGAAGGTGAATATGATGACAGTATTAGGCTTTAGGACTAAATAGAAAAAAGGACTATGACCATATGCTTTTTGTTGATAAATTATTCCATTTACCAAGTCCTTCCCAAGTTCTTATATTAAGAACACTGAATAGCTATGATTTTAGGTTTCAGGGAGTGTGATCAAATTAACATCACATATGATTATATAGCAGATTAAGAGAAACTGTTTTGGGAACACAATATTTTCACTTGAATAAAGAAAAGGAGTAGATGCTGAGGGTAAAAAGGGTGAAAGATGTTGGCTATCATTCATTTGCCTTTCTAGAATCCTGTCAAGAATCCATATATATAGAATTCAATTGCTGTATATTGCTCAGTGACTCAAGATTCTGAGAAGTTTAGTGTATATCATTTGCCTCCATTGTCTCTTTGCTTCCAATTGCTTAAGCCAATGACAGAGTGTGAGCCTGTGTTATTAATTTCTTCAGTTTTCTTCCTTTGGGTTCACCTTGTGCCAGTAGAGTAAGGCTTACTTACTGCCAGATGACCTTTCCCAGCTTTCTCTCCTTCTAGTCTTCATCAACCACACCCTCCCCTCGCCCCTTCTGGCCTGGTAATGGTAACACCCTTCTTCCATTCCATATCTGCTCCCACTGTTACTGTCTGTTTTGCTTTTATGTTAAGGTGTTTTCCCTTTACTTGTCTATAAACTTTGTGTGCTCTATGATTTTGTCCACACTACTAATCTCACTAAGGTTTTGTCTGTTTCTTCATAGAATAATAAAATTTATTTGAGTTATCTGTAAATTGATAAGTCAAGGCCAGTAGATATTAAGTTTTATCTATTTTTTGTGTTGTCAGGAGTTAATTAAGCAGCTGGTACTCTGTAGAATCTCAATATATAACAAACATGTTTTTTTAAAGTCATCACATCTCACTGTTCTTTTTTAAAAGCATGGCAAATACATCTGTAAGTTTTTATCCTCTAATGCACTCATTGGAACCAGAAAAAATAATTTAATTTACTTGTATAGGCAAATTATTGTTGTATTTACTACAATACTGGTGAATTTAAACTGATATTTTTATCATAAATTGTATGAATATTTTATGATTTGTCAGTATTTCAAATGTAAAAAAAATAATGTTATTAAATTGTAAAAGAGCTCCAAAGAGTTATTCATTGTATCTATGCTTTCAACCTTACAATATGTTAATATATCGGACTTATTGCATATGTCAACTAAAGAGAA
>NW_007728331.1:129158-129805 GCF_000696425.1 Galeopterus variegatus
ATAAAATAAACACGAAGAAACTTTTTATTATTTCATTTGAAAATAACATTTTGTTGGCGTATATTTTGTGTTTCTTTAACATCTCAAAGGAATTTTCTTCAAACCTAATTCTAAGAATGCCATTCTGGCATATGCAATTCTGAAAACTAATTTCCAGAACGACAGTCTAGCAAAATTTCCCTCAGAAATATCTCTGAATAAAAGTAAATTGATGGATATATACTTTCTATGCATTCCAAAATCAAATGAATTTGCCACTGAGAATTGGAGGAACTTGGTTGTTGTCACTTTTTTCTGTTTATGTTATTCTGTATTGACAACTATTTTGCTCTTTCCTGAATGTGAGCTTCTTAGTGAATTCTTTATAGAATTGGTCCTCTTATTTCCCCTTTATACACATTATGTGAAGGTCTGGTTAGGAAAACTTTTTATTTTTCACTTTTTTTGTTTTCAGCCACTTCATTCAGTTTTTTTAATTTAATTTGGTAAGAACACCTAAAATCCAATCTCTTAGCAAATTTTCAGTATATGATACAATATTATTAATTATAGTCAGCATGGGGTATATTAGATCACTAGACATTCATTCTACATAACTGCAAGTTTGTATACACCCTTTGTTTTACTTCTCCTCATTTTCTTCCCTT
>NW_007728331.1:131417-132656 GCF_000696425.1 Galeopterus variegatus
CATTTTATTACTTTTTTTTAAGTGGACAATATGAGGACAAAGGTGATAGGGAAACTAAAAATGAATTTCCACTAGAATTAAACTTTGAAATGATCCTAGATTTAGAAATAGAAACCTCTACAAAACAAAAGACTGCTTTATAAACAAAATATACAAAATTTTGGAGCATTTTGTCTTAAAAAGCATGTTGCACATTCATAGGAAAAAAATGATCTGAAATAGATCTTAACACAGGTACACGAACAGATCTTTAATCCATGTACACGTGAGCAAAATAGCATCTCAGTTTTTATGCTAACTGCAAAGCAAAACATTACCACTGAGTGTGAAAAGCAGAGTTACAAAGTCTCCGTTCCATAAATGTTTTTTCCAGTTGCTTATGAAAAAAAATATTTCTTACCCTATCACATTCACATGTACATCTTTACATCCACATCTCTGCCTCAAGCACTTTCTGGTGTCAGAGGCTACCATCTGGAAGGTGGTTGTGTGTAGTAAATGACTTTTTAGAGAACCAATTGTGTTGGTTTCCTCCAAGGGAAAAACACCTAACTGAAAAGATTCTTAGTACAGCACTGAATTTTGCAGGAGAGTTTGCCCTACCCATGTGTTACATGCTCACTGGCCACCAGCTGTTTTATGCACTCTTGGCTCCCCAGCTGAGACAATTAAGAGAGCAGGATTTGGCATTCTGTATAAATATAAGAATCTGGAGCTGTTTCTATGTTGGCAGAACACAGGGTAAAAAAACAAGACTTTGCTCCAGAATAAAGACTTTTTAATCTTATAGGCAATGATCGAGGAATGAAAAAGGCAGATGCTAAGATGATAATGTGGGGAGATATGAAAGCCTGGCTATCAGCAAATTTTGTAAATTTAATTAAGTGCAGAAGACTAGCTGCATCCTGCAAAACAGGCTAGGAGAGAAAATGCTAAATGTCTGGGAGAGGGCAGCAAGTTGGGCATTTTGCACCGTATGCTGCTTTTCTTGTGCACGCATCTAGCTAAATATTATCCATTGTGGCTCCATCCCACTTCTGCCTGTATCATCCACTGGGTTGTTGGATCTGAAGCCGTATAAAGAAAATAGCATGGAGTTTTCAAAATGATGAAGGGGTAGGAATGTGATCTTTAATAATAACTGGTATTAGATTAAGGAAAAATAGCTTCCTAAATAAAAAAAAAAAAATTGATTGGTGATAGTTTGGCTGTGACGATATTATCAGTGAACATTCTCAC
>NW_007728331.1:133394-136036 GCF_000696425.1 Galeopterus variegatus
TATCAGTGAACATTCTCACCTTTATAATTTGTTTTCTGCATAGAAAATCTAAAAATAATTATACCAATATATTAATTATTCTGTTAATTCGTGTTGGGACTGTTGCTTTTTTTCTTATTTTTCTTTAATATTTTAATAATGAATATACTATTTTTAAATGGAAAAAAATAAAATAGAAATTAGGATTTTATCTTTCCCATTTATGATTGAAACTATTTTAAGGTTTATAGGTTTTTTCCTAAAAAATAAATTTCATTTATGTGAAGATAGTTCCAAAAGTTATATTTCCTACCCTGACTTCTAATCTAAACACTAGACTCATCAATAGTTATTTACTTGATGCCTTGACAAAAACAAATATCTCCAAACTGAAAAAGCCAAAAACAGAAATTTTGATTCTGCCATTACTTAAATTGCACCTCCACCAGTTTCTCAATTTTGTCAAAAGCAACACCAGCATTCAATTGTTTAAGGTAACACTAGCACTCAGTTGTCAAACATAAAATAATTGTGTAACCTTTGATCCTTCACGTTTTTGCAGCCGCACATCCCCAAATTTATTTAATCAGAAAATACATTTATACTACCTGCAAACTTATACAGACTCAGCCCATGTTCTCACTATGTCTTACAACCCTAATAAAAGCCACTGTCAACTCACACCAGGATTACTATAATAAAAAAAATGAAGGAAGAACAAAGAAGGAAGGAAAAGGAAGGGAGGAAGGAAGGAGGAAAGATAAAGAAAGGAGGGGGATTTAAACTCTTTACCCCAACTTAAAAAAGCCGTATGTGATCTGGCCCCAACCACGTATCTCTCACTCTTCATCTTGCCTACTATGCTGAGCACACACTGTAGTAGTAATTTTCTAAATATGAGAAGCTTTTAGCCATTTGAATCATTAAAATATGTATCCTGATTTCCTGAAATATACTTTCCTTTTCTCTTTTTATGGCTAATTCTTTAATCTTCAGATTTCTGTTTGAGCGTCATCCTTCTGCCTATCCAATTTAAAGAAATAACAAGTCACTATCACATTACTTCATTTAATTCCTTACATAGTACTTAGAACTGTCTCACATATGATACACACACACACACACACCACATATAAAATTTGTCTGTATTTCCCTATTAGCACATACGCTTTTTGAGATCATTGCATTGAATATTTTGACTGCACTGGATACTGATGAATCCTGGCCATGTATAACAGTGGCTGATGAATAATGTTCATTCAGTAAATATTCATTGGATAAGTGAATGAATGAATAAGATTAGGGATTCATTATTATAATATTTAAAAATTTTATATACTTTTGGTGACCAGACTAATTCTATAAAATTGCATTCTAAGTTTCAACTCAAGCCAGCTCCATCTGAAATAGATTTTTTAAAGGAAAATTATAAAAATGTTCTTATTTTAACAAAATATTATGCAGCTTTTAATATTGATAAATTATTTTTAGACATTTTATTGCATTCAGCTAATTTTATGATCATAAATATAGTGTATCAAGTTTTTTTAACATTTGCTTGAATATTCATATTATTAGCTTCTTAAAGTCTTAGTTGGTTTCAAAATCCCTATTGCTTTAATATTTTTAAGGTGACATTCACCAACTGTTTTTATATATTACACTAGTGCATTTATTGCATTTATCAGAGTTCTATGCTTTCTTCTAAATAGATTTTCTGGGCTAGAAACAAGCATAGATTAAATAGCAGCACACAAGTATTGTAAAATAAAATGAAGAGTGGAACAACGAACAATGGATAAATTTAAATAATGGCACATAAATGAATATTACTAGGAAATATCAAAATGACCTAATGTATCACAATCAGAAATTAATCAAAATATTTTGTTCTAGAAAATGTTCGGTAAATATTAGATTTTTTTCCCTCTGATTATCTGTGTTTATCCACTAAGTGTAGGTTAACATATTAAATTTGGATTCCCTACTGTCTTTATGACAACTATTTCTATCAGGCCAATGTCAGTGACATGTATTTCATAACATAAAGATGGTAGAGCATTAATGAATTATTTTCATAGGGTGCTTTCAATCTTATTGATAAAAAATACATAAGTTGTAAAGATTATCAGCAACTGAAGGGCAATTAAGTAGAATGTTCATACTGTTTTAAATGAAGTATTTCTGGTCATTAGCACAATGAAAATGATTTCTTAAGACATCGTGACAGCACTAAAAGACAAATACCTTGATGCTATGAAAAAGCAACAGTGTGCATATAGTAATTTTTTAAAAATGGCATTAATACTTTTAGTCATTTTGACCTATCTTCATAGCTGTCCTATCTAAAATTATTATCCAATTATAAAGAGATAAATTTTATTGCTGTGAATTGCTCAAAAAGTAAGCTAGATGGTGCTAGAGAACACTATTCTATTTATTACGTTATCATATTTATAACAGGATTCTTGTTGATAAGAATGAATGAAAAGGTTGGGACTCATTAAATTGATCTGTAATTTGGTATCACATTGCAAATTTTACATGAAAAGTTTATGAAAAGTCATGCTCAGTAATGGGGTGAGATTGAGAGGAAGTACCTATTTATTAGCTTGGCCTGAATTTTAATACATAACAATCACACACACACACACACACACACA
>NW_007728331.1:136682-138673 GCF_000696425.1 Galeopterus variegatus
AATGGGGTGAGATTGAGAGGAAGTACCTATTTATTAGCTTGGCCTGAATTTTAATACATAACAATCACACACACACACACACACACACACACACACACACACACACACAATAACTTTATAGCAAGCCTATGCCAATTTTCTACTGCAAACATATTACTATCCTTTTGATAAATCTGGTATATGTACATTTTCATTCTTTTGGAATAATTGTGTTTTTCTTGCATGTAATTTTAAAATTGGGTGGTGGGGTTTAAATAAATAACTACAATTTAATTATGCCAAATATCTATTTAGATACTATCTATAGCTCATTTTGTTCTTGCTCTTAACACATACTTATTTCTGAAGGAAAATTGATGTTCCAATTAAAAAATAAGTATTTTTTCCCCCAAATTAAAAAAGGCCTTTTGGTTTAAATTAGACTTATTTGTGTAAAGAAATTAATCAATTCAAAGTTTGAATTCAGAGTTCTGCCTGTCAAACCTTCTCCTTTTCATATTTTATATTTGTTTTTTAATGTCACTAAATTTTCTTCCATTATATTGTAAGAAAAATTTTCAAAGTAAGGTGTAGGAAAAATTTAGGAATTTGTTTGGAGTTGGGATGCATTAGTCTTTTAGAGCTGCCGTACAAAATACCACAGACTGGGTGGCTTAAATAACAGAAATTTATTTTATCACAGTTCTGGAGGCTAGAAATCCAAGATCAAGGTACTGTCAGGGTTGGGTGAGACCACACTTTCTGGCTGGTCTCCCCACTGTGTCTTCTCATGGCCTTTCCTCTGATCACATACAGAGACAGTAAGAGATCTGCCTAGTGTCTCAACCTCTTCTTATGAGGACACCAGTCCCATTAAGGCCTCACCCGTATTTAATTTAATTTAACCTTAACTACTTCCTTGAAATCTCTGCCTCCAAATACAACCAAACTGGGGGTTAGGGCTTCAATATATGAATTTTGGCTAGGCACAATTCAGTCCATACCATGTGCTTCTGCGTTCTCACTGAGACCTGATGATAATGATTCATCTCTTCTGTGCCATCAAGAGCTTTACTTAGCTGCAGCTGGCCTCTACCTGTCCATCTGAGTTCGAAGTAGAATCCCTTCTGCGGATGGTCATTGTCCATACATAGCCTCCTCTCTCAAGGTCCTCATGTACAACTTCCTGATCTTAGTGACAGGCTTATTAGGACCTGTACATTTTGTCAGCATGTTGCTGTACTTCTTGCAGAACTGAGAATTCCTTTTTTTGAGAAATTGCTCTTAATTCTTTCTTTCCAATTACCATTCCTCATGTAATTCTAATCCAAAGCATGGGGTCCCCTATAGTTCAGATGCCAGGAGTAATGTGGACACAAATAAATAAATTTTCTAAACTACATCTTGAAGAGCATGAGGCAAGCTATATTGCACAGGGAGTTTCACAGACCTACTGGGTGAGTCAATTACTCTTTAATCTGGGTTATGATTACCCAGTGATGAGAACCAACATATTATTTCTGACCTTTTACCTCTGTACTCACTTCCTGGTTCCTTTCTCTCCCGATATAATCTTCAGGTCATTATATTTCCTCTTCAAATAGTGGCTATTTTTCAATTCATTATCCTTTTCTTGCCTATGATATAGTTTATTTAAAATCATATTTCTCTTTCCTGGAGTCTAACATTCTTCAGCTCATATTTACTGCAGAATATATCAGATAAAAATATGGATTATCAAGAAGGGAATTTCACTATGCTGTTGAGGATGGGTTCAAAACATTTTCTTGATTGCAAATATAAGGAGATAGCATACCAGAAAATTACTACTAAATGTTTGCTGTTTTACTAAATTTGAATCGAGCTGTACTCAAGTTTCATTTAATTAATTCTGCCACATTCTCCTAAAATACCCACATTACCTATCCTAGTACTTCTACACTTCATTGTAATATCTGGTCTTATCTATCTTACTAACTAGATTAAAATTTTCATAGGATAAAAACTAAGTA
>NW_007728331.1:140435-141790 GCF_000696425.1 Galeopterus variegatus
TTTTGTTGAAATTTTAAACTAATAAAACAAACTCTTATGCAGCATGTAATACGGTCATTACCTCCAAAGAAATACTACACTTTAGGCTGATCTTATGCTCATGTGGGTTCTTTCATTCAATATACAGTTGTAGGAAGTTTTGAGCAATAGCAGTTTGTAATTACTTTCTTCCCTCTCCTTCACAATCCTCTACATGAAAGGACAGATGAATAAACTGACAGCATTTCTTATTGTGTTTGATAGGTAACCAAAGCTTTTTGCAGAAGCCAAAATGTGAATGAACCAAACACATACACATATACAAGTGAATTTTAAGGTGCCAGAAATTGAAAGCAGATGGATCAGTTCTGGTGGTAAGACTATAACAAAATCATCTTCTCAGAGTCGAGGCTGTTATTTTTTCATTCAAAGCATGCATCACAGACCATCCCAGAAGTTTAAAATCAAATATACAGATTAAGCTGGGTGAAATGTTAATCATGTAAAGCAAAACTGAAGGATTTAAGTTTCATACAGCAGTATGCACCATATGCATGTTAAATATTGAAAGACAAAATTCCATCTAGATAATTGAAAAAGATATTGAATAAATTTAACATTGAGGAAAATATCATTATGGTGAAGCCCCCAAATGCTTGATTTACTTAATGAGAAGCTATTTAGCAAGATGAACTCTTGCAACGAAGTGAATATTTTTAGAGGCNTCACCTAATATTTGGTGTTATCACATTTTATGTTAGCTATTCTGAAAGATATGTATTGATATCTTATTGTGGTTTTAATTTCTACTTCTGTAATTGCTACAATGTTGAACACATATTCACTGATTATTATTTTTAACTATAGACACTACCAAATTGTGTTTGTTGTATACCCATCTATGAAACGAATACTAAATTTTCCAACCCATAGAAAAGGTATATTATCCTGTACACACAAGATCATCATTAGTGGTGCAGCATACAAATTTGACGATGGTCTTGGTTCAGAAAACAAAACAAGAAATCTCTTCAAAGGATGCCATTAAAGTAACAGTTGATCGTCAACATCAGAAGTCAACAGACTAAATTTGTGCTGCTTTTCAAGTTCGTAAGAAATTATTATGAAGTATTTGTAAAGATATAGGTCGATAGTGCATATTCTCAATGGGACTACCAACTGGATTTGGGAGGGGGGTCACTGATACAGGGAATTGAGGAAACAAGCGTTTTCTCTTAGAATAACCCATTTTATGATAGGTAATGTAGAGCCTATTCTCTTGTGATTTTTGTAATGAGAAGTTAAATTAAACCTCTGGTTACTTAGAATTATCCTTGCTTGAAATTTTCATACAAAATTTTGGCAACAGATACACA
>NW_007728331.1:142645-144218 GCF_000696425.1 Galeopterus variegatus
ACTTAATGAGAAGCTATTTAGCAAGATGAACTCTTGCAACGAAGTGAATATTTTTAGAGGCCAGTTTCATATCATGATTTTATTTATATTTTCCATTTATCAAGCCATCTTTTTTTTTAAGGAAAATAATGATGGCAGAATTGAACTGCATCAACCTTTCTAAAAACTTAAAACATTTTTCTTAATTCTGAAGGAAACTGCATTCTTCATGTAAATGTTTTAAATAATATAGCCCTTCTAAGACACTGAGTACTGTAAGAGGAAACACAATCATGTTCTGAAGTGCCATGAAACACATCCAGGTACACTAAAGCAATGAAAATTTAAATTGGTAATAACAATGATTAATCAGAAAACTACAGACCATGTTATTTCCTTGCTATTTAGTCTAGGACCGAGTAGTGAAAAACAGAACTGATACAGCTCCCTACATATTGGTTAAAATAGGTTGAGACTAGTAAGTGTGCTTTATTTAACAGAAAAATTAATTCAGGATTCTTCTTCTACCTTTAGGGCATTTCCTTGCTTGATAATGAAAAAAAATTTAGTAAAGTTATAAACAAGAGCTTTTCTAATTGCATTTAATTCAAACTTCATTCAATGAATACCTTCTTCCTCTTGTAAAAGCTTTCAAAATCCTCAGCAAATTGTCACCAGACTGAAACATTGAGAAAGCAGTCTTTTGATTTAATGTTTCCTGTTCCTAAACCTGAAATTAACTTTACTTCTTGGAGGAAAAACATATCATTATTACATGAAAAATGTTAAATGTCAAACTGACCACTAGATTCTAGAAGCACACAGTGTAATCATTCATACAATAAACACTTTTATTTGTTTTGCACAGTCCTATGGTTTGAATATGCTTTTCCTCCACCAACACTCATATTGAGGCTTGGTTCCCAATGTGGCTGTATAGGGTGGCCTTTAGGAGGTGATTACATCATTAAGATGGATTAATCTCTTTTTTGAGAGACTGGGTTACTTCTCACAGGAATGGATTAGTCCTGTTGGAAGGGATTAGTTCCTGAGGGAATGGGTTAGCTCCCATGACATAGGGTTGTTATAAAGCAAAGTTGCCTCTCATACTTGATCCTTTTCACAACCACCGCTTCCCTTTCTGCTTCTCCATATTTTGACACAGCTTGAGGTCTTTACCAGAAGCTGAGAAGATATTGACATCATGCTTTTTGGACTTCTCAGCCTCATGAATCATGAGCCAAATAAGCTTTTCTTCATAAATTTCCCAGTTGCATGTATTCCATTATAGCAACACAAAACAGACTAAGACATACATTTACCTCCAATTATTTTGAAGCATTTTTTTTTTGTTTTTGTTTGTTTTCAGAAATTAAAAAAAAATAAAAGAAAAAAATCCTCAAATGGTAGGCAAGATTCCAAGGTGGCTGAGTGATTTTTATTCTTCTGGTATACATGCCCTATATAATCCCTTCCCATTGAGTGTAGATGGCACCTGTGAATTTAACGTCACATCACTCTCTTGATTAGGTTATATTGTATGGCTAAGGTAAATAGATTTTGTATAAGTGATTAAAGTCTCTTAACTTTGACT
>NW_007728331.1:144961-146413 GCF_000696425.1 Galeopterus variegatus
ATATTGTATGGCTAAGGTAAATAGATTTTGTATAAGTGATTAAAGTCTCTTAACTTTGACTCTGAGTTAATCAAAAGAGATTATCCTGAATGTTTCTGTGAAGCAGGTAAGCAGGTGATAAGCAGGCAGTAAGCAGGTGAACACTGTAAAAGAGAAACAAAAGTAACACAGACAAAAGGTAAAAAAAACAGGAGGCAGCAGTGGACATTTCTCTTGGCCTTAGAAGAGCAAACTGCCATGTTGTGGAAAGAACAACGTGTCAGGGAAAAATAGGTGGTCTCCATAAGCTGAGGGTCTCAATTGTACCACTTCCAGGAACTTCCAGTAACCAAAGAACTTGGAAAAGAACCCTGAGCCTCAGATTAGATTACAGCCCAGGCTAACATTGATTGACCATTTATGAAGACCTTGAGCAGAGGATCCAATCAATACATGTCCATGCTTCTGCTCTACAGAATCTGGATCTTGTTTTAAGCCAAAATATTATGGTATTTTATTACATAGTAAAGATAACTAATACAACTCTTCCATTAAAAACAAATATGAAATGTTTTTTNGGGTCTCACATTGCAAGATTTTGGAAGAAGAGACAGCAGAGAGCTGAGAGCAGAGAGCTGAGAGAGCAAAGAGAGAATGACAGATTCTTTCTTCTAAAGCCCTCAGAACCACACCCCTGACCATCATTTTTAATACACTCACCAATGCAGGGCCCTACAATCTAATCACCTCTTCAAGGCCCCAACTTTCAGTTATCATACTAGAATTTCCAACCCTCTTAACAGTCACAGTGGGGGCTAAGTTTCTAATATATAAAACTCAGGAGACACAATTAAAGCTGTAAGCAATAAATTTCATTTTCTTATAAATTACTCAGTTCCAAATAATTTGTTATAATCACCTGTGACATGGGTTTGGAGGGCAACTGCTTCAGTGTATGGAAGGCTTTAGGCCCCTGGTGGGCAGAACACTGCCTCAGACGTGGCACTGGGTGTGTTACTACTTCGCATATAGAAGGCCTGAGGTCTCAGGGTGTGGGGTGCTGGAGCATGACTGTTATACTAGTTCAAGGGTCTGGGTCTTCAGGGTTGGGGTGACACTTCCGCTCATCCCTAAGGGATGACTGGGATGAAGGGGATGGAGAGGATCTGTGGTAGCTTGGTTCTAGGGGATAGGGCATAGCAGTGACTCTGTTCTGGGATGGCACGCTAGAGGCTGGGCATGGGGTGGTGGTAGCTGAGGCTCATGGATGGAGGAATGCAATGGCTACTCACCCCCAAATCAGGACACACTCTGGCAGTGGCTCTGGTTTCACGATAGTGCAGAGGAATAGTAGCATGGTGCGTGGGATGGGGCACAGCTTAGGATCCTTCTCTGGGAGTAACTCAGCATGTAGACTCCAGGGTTCTCTCTCAGCTGAGCCAAGAGCCTGTGAAGACTATAGAAGTCTCCAGT
>NW_007728331.1:146639-151637 GCF_000696425.1 Galeopterus variegatus
AGACTCCAGGGTTCTCTCTCAGCTGAGCCAAGAGCCTGTGAAGACTATAGAAGTCTCCAGTAGCTAAGACAGTGGGATTCATGGTGGTGATGGGGGCTACTGAGGTCCTCTTGCTTACCTTTTCTCTGCAAGGAGAAGTGTCTCCTGATTCTGAGCTAATCCTACCTAGGGGGATGGGGTGGCAAAGGCAAGGTGTTTTCTTCCCTTTTTTATGTGGGCATCCTCAGTTTCTGTGCTCTACAAGATTTCTGCTACTTCTTTGCTGTTTTCTGGTGCTCTCCTTTAGTTATTTTGGTAAAAATATTGTTTATTCATTGTTTTGTTTTTATGTATGTGTGTATATGTGATGGGAGAAGAGCTCTAGGAGATTCTAGTTTTCCATCCTGCTGACATCACCTTTCAATATCCACTTGTGATTGAAGAGAAGCATACTAGCTGAGAATCTAACTTAGCTGACTTTTCCCAGATTGTAACAGGTATCACAAACGTAAGGAGGCAGCCTTATTGGTCTGCAGAGTCAGAGTTCAGCAAGATTGCATTGGAATGTAATATGGACTATCCCCCTCCCCACTTAGAGCATGTGAAGGATTCCCTTTTTTCTTAGATCAAGTCCTCATTATTGGTCCAAGAATCGTCTTGTCAAGACAAAGTTATCTGACCCTGTACTAATGCTGCAGCTTCATTCTTCTCTCCCTCCAGCCACACAGGCCTCCTTACTTTGCTTCCTAACATTTTCTCCTCCCACCACACAGCCTGAATGCAAGCTGAATACTTCCCCTAGTTAGTGCTTCTTCATTTCCAGTTCTCAGCTAACTTCATTTCCTTGGGAATTCTTTTCCTGACAACCTGACAAGGACCATTCCACCTGTTTTATAGTATCAAATGCCTCTTGATAATAAATGTATCACAATTTGTAATTTAAATTTCTTTGAGTGATAGTTTTTAGCGAATGTCTGTGCCCCCTGCTATCTTATAAATCCCTGACACATTCTTGCACGAGTGCTAAATTACTATCTCTTGTGTGTTTATCTGCCATTTTAATATTTTCCAATAAACATGTTAATACATCTGCACCTGTAAGAAAAATTAAGAATATTCTTTATAATCACCTTTGGAGGTTGCAATTTAAGTAATATTTCTGGGATATAATAAGGAAGTCTTTGAAGTAGGTGGTTATAAATTTAGAATAGGATCCATTTGCTCTGTTATGGAGTTTTCTCCATTAGAGCTCATCTTCTTTGGTAATAACATGGAGAAAAGCAGACAGTTGAGCTTATTAGAAATAGTTTCTCCATCAGGTGCATCAAAAAGTTTAGTGTAGTATGCAGTAAATGATAATTTGTGGCTATAAGATTAATAATAGTCAAAAGGCTAATGAAGTCTCTAGGAAAGTCATTTAATGGAAAGTGGTAAGACCTAGGGGACTTTTCAGATCTCCATGACAACCAGAGCTGGGACATTCCAGAGATCTCACCAGGACGGAACTTTTCAGACTCCTATTGCAACCAGCCCTGGGGATTATTGGGTCTCTGTGAAAAAAGTACCTAAAAATCTTGGTTGTCCTAGAAAAAAGGCTATCTCAGCACAGATGCAATTGTCATGAACCTTAAAACAAAGCTTACTCTTACAAGAATAGCTTAAACTCCCTTTATGAAAAAAATTCTGGTAACTGGCCTGGACTGAATACAAGTACAAGAAAGGAGAAAGGATCCCCTAAACTCTATAAATGATGGAGCTCCTCCTGGTCAATTGGTCATCTGACTCCCTGACTGTATCTCCCCATGGCCTGCTCCTGCTATCTGTCTTACATGAGTACTCTGTGGAGAAAATAGGATAGTTTAGTCAGGCTGCCTGGGCATTTCTTGTAAGCGGGTTATGTGTGGGAATTGCAATTGTGTGTTCTGCAGTTTGTGAAGCAGGCTGATAGGCAGAGCTTGTGTCTAAAAATAGAACATTTACTCTGCTGGCAGCTGCTCAGTTTCAGTTTTTGTTTGGACCTTGCCTGTAGCAGTTGAGCTTCTGAGTTTCTCTTTGTACTGCCTAACTCTTAGTGTTGTGTGTGCTGAATAAAGACTATTCCTTCTTAAACCAAGGCTGCAAGGACTTTTTTTGCCAGTTACCTCATTCATAGATCTGTGTGTGAAGGGTTTGTGAATGGGCTTGAGAGATCTGTGAGCTCCAGACCCCAGCTCTAGTTCTACAACCTCATTCCTCTGTCTTATATTCTCTTTGGACCCCAGGTGGATTGGATCGTTCCCACCCACACTAAGGGTGGGTCTTTCATACCCAGGCCACTCAGACTCTCATACTAATCTCTGCTGGAAACACCCTCATGCACACCTGAAAAGATTGCTTTACCAGGTTTCTCAGCATTCCTTCATCTATCCAAGTTGACATCTAGAACTAATCTTCACACGTAGTTTACATAGGCAAATGAGCATAAATACTAACTATTCATAAAACAAGAAGACCTCTTCAACCTTCACAATTTCTGCTCATTTACAAAGAGCCTGCTCCTAAGCTTTCTAAGAACCCCCCATTTATGCTAGAGTATACTCAGCAAATTAATAAACTACCAACCATTGGAATTTTTAAATGTTTGAGAAGGTTTCCAATTCAAGAGAACCCATTATTCATTAGTTCCACAATTAACAGAGAATCCTTTGGGTTTACTTCATGGTTAATGTAAAATTACAATCTTCAGAGAAGTGAACTTACTTCCTTAGTCACATAATCAAAGAGCCACATACTAATCCCTAGGAGTTTGAATGACCTCTGTGAAATCTGAAATTACCATAATGATAAATCATTTTGATAAATGTTGTCTGAAAAGGATCTATTATTTTGACCCTTGTATGTTTATAATGAAATTGTGTATTTTTAACATAAGCATTCTTTAGCTTCCCTTAGAATGTTAAGAAAATACAAAGTTCATGCACACTCTTAACTTTTTTTTTAAACATGTGCTACAATTTGCAAATTTAAGGAATCCCTAACCAAGGTATTCAAAGCAAAACGAGAACACATTCTATTTAGTTTATCACATAGCCTCCACCTACTTAATGGAGCAGCAATTCAAAATATTTCTATTTATTGAAAAAGTACTTAACCTGATCACCATAACTAACAGATGCTGGCAATGAGAACATATGTTCATTCATAACGACAAAAATTAAATGTTAAAACCCTACTGTTTCTCTCAATTTTTTTCTATAAAGAATTCCTTTCTTGCTTTTATATTTCAACATTACATTGTTATGTTTTATTGTCTGCTTAGAGAAAAGGATCCTTTCACTGTCTTCATCAGTCTTGCATTGAACAATCACAGAGAAAAATGATAGACTTCAAGTTAATAGGAAATAATTAGAAATTATCTTTTTTAATACTGTATGCTTATCTAACTTTAATGACATTGCATTAGATTAATGTAATAAAATCAATCATTCTATATTATGGCTTTATTGCAGACGATAGAAACTTAAGAAAATCAATTTAGCTTTTGTTCCAATTCATAGCTTGTGACAACTAAAGAAGTGAAGAAAAGTCTTTGATAGCCACTAATAATAGCACCAGTGATAATTAAAATCCAACAGGATTATAAGCTACCTGTGTTATAGTCTCATCTTTTGTCAGTTAAAAATAAAAATCTCTTTGTATTATTTAAATCATCTAATTTAACATACTACAAATGCATTTTTAAAGTTCAGTTTAATAATCATATTCAGGCATGTTGCTTTCATTTGTCTTTAAAACAATAGACTATGTTGGTTTTATTGGTAATTGTAGTGCCTAGGGGAAACTGAAATAACTGGAGATGCTGATAATGGCTTGATTTTTAATTCAGTTTACTGAGTGATATTTAAATGGTTTCACAGAGTAGATAGTGATTTAAAGCATTTGTCTATAATCTTTGCTTTAGATAGGACAATAGTTATACTTTCAAATCGCTATGATTCTGAAATATAGACAATAAATGATACTTTAACAAATTGCTTTATATGTAATATTATCATCTTTAATATGAAGCAGTATGTTTTATATTTACATACTATATTTTTAAATAATATTTNTTTCTCTTTGTACTGCCTAACTCTTAGTGTTGTGTGTGCTGAATAAAGACTATTCCTTCTTCAACCAAGGCTGCAAGGACTTTTTTTGCCAGTTACCTCGCTCATAGATCTGTGTGTGAAGGGTTTGTGAATGGGCTTGAGAGGTCTGTGAGCTCCAGACCCCAGCTCTAGCTCTACAACCTCATTCCTCTGTCTTATATTCTCTTTGGACCCGGGGTGGATTGGATCGTTCCCACCCACACTAAGGGTGGGTCTTTCATACCCAGGCCACTCAGACTCTCATACTAATCTCTGCTGGAAACACCCTCATGGACACCTGAAAAGATTGATTTACCGGGTTTCTCAGCATTCCTTTATCTATCCAAGTTGACATCTAGAACTAATCTTCACACATAGTTTACATAGGCAAATGAACATAAATACTAACTATTCATAAAACAAAAAGACCTCTTTAACCTTCACAATTTCTGATCATTTACAAAGAGCCTGCTCCTAAGCTTTCTAAGAACCCCCCATTTATGCTACAGTATACTCAGCAAATTAATAAACTACCAACCAATGGAATTTTTAAGTGTTTGAGAAGGTTTCCAATTCAAGAGAACCCATTATTCATTAGTTGCACAATCATCAGAGAATCCTTTGGGTTTACTTCATGGTTAATGTAAAATTACAATCTTCAGAGAAGTGAACTTACTTCCTTAGTCACATAATCAAAGAGCCACATACCAATGCCTAGGAGTTTGAATGACCTCTGTGAAATCTGAAATTACCATAATGATAAATCATTTTGATAAATGGTGTCTGAAAAGGATCTATTATTTTGACCCTTGTATGTTTATAATGAAATTGTGTATTTTTAACATAAGCATTCTTTTTTTTTTTTCCTTTTTGTCTTTTTTCGTGTCCGGCAACAGATCGCAACCCTCAG
>NW_007728331.1:152199-154169 GCF_000696425.1 Galeopterus variegatus
TCATTGATAAAACTACAGTGACACATAATTATCACCCAGAGTTCTTAGTTACATTAGGGTTCATTTTTGGTGTCGTATGTTCTATTGGTTTGGAGGAACATATAATGACATGAATCCATCATTTTTGTACCATACACAGTAGTTTTACAGCCCTAAAAATCCTCTGTGCTCTGCCTATTCATCCCTTTCTCCTCCCTAACCCTTACCAAACACTGATCATTTTACTGGGTCCCTAGTTCTCCTGTTACAGAATATAGCTGCAAACATACAGTCTTCAGCTTCTTTCAGTTAGAAATATGCATTTAAGGTTTTTTCATGTTTTCTCATGATTTTATAATTCATTTCTTTTTAGCACAAAATCATATTCCATTATCTGGCTGTACCACAATTTACTTACCCATTCACTTCCTAAAAAATCATCTTGGTTGTTTCACATTTTGGCAACTATAAATAAAGCTGCTATAAATATCCATGTGCAGGTTTTTTTGTGTGAATGTTTTCAACTCCTTTGAGAAAAGATCAAGAAATGCAATTGCTGGATCATATAGTAAGAAAATGTTTACTCTTGTAAGCAACTGCCCAAACTGTCTTCCAAAGAGGTTGTATCAGTATGCATTCTCACCAGAAATTAGTGAGTTCCTGTTGCTCTACATTCTTGACAGCATCTAGTGATGTCAGTGTTGTTGATTATGTCCATTCTAATGCATGTGTAGTGGAATCTCATTGTAAAATTTGCATTTCCCTGGTGACATACAATGTGGAGAATCTTTTGATATCTTTGATAAGATGTCTGTTTAGGTCTTACATGCATTATTAATTGGGTTTTTTGTTTTCTCACTGCTGATTTTAAGATTTTTCTGTGTATTTTGGATAACAGTCCTTTTTGAGATGTGTCTTTGCAAAGACACATTTTCTCACAGTCTGTGGATTGTTTACTTTTGGTCTTGATATTATCTTTCACAGAGCAGAAATTTTTAATTTTAGTGAAGTCTATATTATCAGTAATTTATTGTATTGATTGTGCCTTTGTTGTTGCTTCTAAAAAGTCATCACCACACTCAAGTTTCTTGATTTTCTCCTATGTTATCTAGGAGTTTCATAGTTTTATCTTTTACATTTAGACCTATGATTCATTTTAAGTTAATTTTTTGTGAAGGGTGTAAGGTCTGTGTTGAGATTCTTTTTTTTGCAGCATTTTTTGAAAGGATGGTGGTATCTGTACCTAATTGTATTCCCTGTGCTCCTTATAAAAGATTAGTTTACTACATATATGTGAGTCCATTTCTGGGCTCTCTATTCTGTTCCATTGATCTATTGTGTTGACAATACACACTGTGTTAATTATTATAGCTATATGTGTGTGTGTGTGTGTGTGTGTGTGTGTGTGTGTGTGTGTGTATACTGTCTTGATGTTAGGTAGTATCAATCCTACAGCTTTGTTCTTCAATATTGAGTTGTCTATTTTGGATCTTTTTTCCCATCCATTTAAACTTTANCAAAATGTGGGTTAAACATCATAGATAAAGGGGATTAAAAAGACATTGAAGATAAAAAAAAATACTACAGGATAGAAAGAAGTTTCATATAAAAGGCACTCACATAATCGAATGTTGCATAGTCAAATGATGCTGGATTATAGAGATGTATGCTGAAATATGGAGCGATGAAATAAAGCGAGCCATATTTCTATTCACTGTCACTGTGTGTTTTCTTAAATAGACTTTATTGTTTAGAGTTTAGGTTCACAGCAAAATTAAGCAGAAGGTTTAGATATTTCCATTTACCCCATAAACCCACACATACATAACCAACATCAACATCCCCCAACAGTGTGGTTCATTTGTCATCATTGATAAAACTACAGTGACACATAATTATCACCCAGAGTTCTTAGTTACATTAGGGTTCATTTTTGGTGTCGTATGTTCTATTGGTTTGGAGGAACATATAATGACATGAATCCATCATTT
>NW_007728331.1:155072-157354 GCF_000696425.1 Galeopterus variegatus
AATTGCCCTATTGTACTCTAAAAAGACATTTGAGTAAAAAGAGAAAGTATTATTACAGAAGCACAAACCATTTCAAATATTTGATTGATTTATTTACACATGCCCAAAATTAATGTCAAAGTTACTGAAAACAGTTTATTATACTAGTACATAGAATACTAGTTGAAAGTATATTGCATATGATTAAAAATGGACACATATTCAAAATCTACACAAAATGTTTGCTAATTTAGGTTATTTTTATACTTAATAACATAAAACATTTAAAAATTCCTCTTTTTTAGTGAGTCAAATTATTTTTGTGTATTGATAGAAAGTAATAAAATACTTCTCTAATATTTATCATAGTATTTTAAACTGCAATTAATATACACTAAAATTAATTTCTTACATATCCAGTCCTTTTTTCTTTAGCCATAAATTATATTTCTGCATTTTAAGTACCTTGGGGGTCATATAACCTCACATCCCTAGGTTAAGTAGCATGTTACTAATATACACTTTGGTGTATCCAGAAAAAGTAAGCTTAGGCTTATCCAAGAAAAATTAATATTGCTAGAAAGCAACAAACCTTAAATTTATTACTTCAAATTTCAATGCAAATGACTCCCACAATATCAAACTATAATTTCACATTCTATATTTAAGTTTATCAGCATAAGTTAGAAAGATTGTTCACTGAGTTAGCAGATATT
Source organism: Galeopterus variegatus (assembly GCF_000696425.1). Lineage (NCBI taxonomy): Eukaryota > Metazoa > Chordata > Mammalia > Dermoptera > Cynocephalidae > Galeopterus > Galeopterus variegatus. The sequence continues at coordinate 155,768 of NW_007728331.1, forward strand.
CCAAATATTTTCCTATTTTATTATGTAATACATTTTACATTGTCAAAAATCAAATTTATTAATATCACTATTGATCACATAAGAACATTATTAAATATTGAGAAGTTTGAAAGCTCACATTTAAAGCTCATATGGCAACAAACACCATGGTTATTCTCAATAAAATGAAGCATTTGCCTTGTTCATATTCAAGAGAATGTCTGTTAAACACCCAGGACTGAATAATCTTGGTCTGTCAAGGTGTNTAATGAAGGTTTTTTTGTAGGAATGTCCTTGACACACACCTACCACATACATTCACATGCACATATACCACCTATAAATAATCAACATTATGGTACAAGCATCCAAACGCCAATGTAGTGTAGACTTTTCTATTACGTGCTTTGCAATTCTATGTGTAGTCTACAGATTTCAGATCACCCTTCAAGAAAACTTGTTCTAACTGCTGGGAGTGCTATTAGCAGATTTTTCAGGTATCAGCCCCTTCAGGAACTGCCTTTGCTGCAGAAGCCACTATGCCCACGGCCACATCACAACCCTTCTTGAGTCTTTCCCCATCCAATGACTGAGGGGACATTTCAGCTCACAAGTTTATGTGAGGTGGGCAGAAGCTGTTGAGCAGGCATTGCAGTTCCACTTCTCTCTCTGCCAAATCCTGTTCCCTTTCCTTCTCCCCTTCCTTTCCCCCTTCTTCAGATGTTGATCTTAAAAAAAAAAACATTTGCACATTAAACTTTGTCACAGAATTTGCTTTCTGAGAATTCAAACTATGCTTGAGTCAGTGAGCATAGAGATATATAAATATATTCTTATAAAAACTACTGCAAAATGATAGATTTTTTTCACTTCCTTTCCTTCCAGAATTTAAAAAAGCCATAGGAGAAAATGTATATATTCGAGACAGATATCAAATATAAAATACTTCCTGTCATGAATAAAGATTCTGATGGAAGGATGTTCTTGTTAGAAGCTGCGTTAGAGTGATGACTGTAGAATGGGAAAAAATATTCCTGAATTTTAAGATTTTTTTTNAAAGTAAAATGTTAAATAGTAAGGATGCCTTCTAAGAGACCCTTTGTGTATAACAAATACACAAGTGACCTTTTCTTTTGTTATACAAAAGCAGACAATATTCAAATGTAATAAATGACAGCTGCATTAATATCCACCTAATCCCTTTTTTTTATACACAAGACACCACCAACTACTACTAGGTAGAAGAAAATTTTAACATAGAATATTGTTTTTTTTACATGCACTGTTGATGTTAAATGTAGAATCATCAAACACTTCTATTTACATTTCTGTATTTCCAATACAATTCTTGGTCTCAACGTAAATCTGTATTGGACATACTGTACATATTTTACTAAATACATTTAACATATGCAAATTATATTTTAACCAAAAATATATTTTGAATTGTGCAATATTGGATTTTGTAAAAAGAAATGTAAGGATATAAGCACTTAATTAAAAATTAAACTAAACGGTACCTTCTAAATTCGACATTTAAGAATACACACATTGAGAGAAAGCAAATGATTTTCAGGAAAGAAAAGTAGTTTTTTGTATTTACACTGA
>NW_007728331.1:158177-159048 GCF_000696425.1 Galeopterus variegatus
ATTATTTAGGGTTTGCTAATTCAGTTTCATTTAACTGATTTTTTACTGGTTGCCACAATTGACAATAAATCATGATTCATTTTGATTCTTTGTGTTGTCAAGAATATAATGCAACTATTTATATCAATATAAAATATGCAGATATGTAATTAGAAAGTGACTCAAATTACTATCTAGCTTACTAATAACAATATAATTAGCCAGTTGATGACACGATGTATCCGAACACAATTCTTTTAATAATTGTTAATAGTATACCCAACAATTAATCATTAAAAATATAACTTTACAGGTAAATCCCCCTGGTGATTCATAAAGGACATTTTGTCAGAGATTTTCTTTACCAAATAAAAATGTAGAATAAAAGCAACACGTGAGGTTACAAAAGTAAAGAATTTAATTCCTGGTAATCATTTTTTTAATTAGTAAAGTACCACTTTTAGTTGTAATATTTACCACCAAGTGAAAATCAAGGGCAGATGCAATTTAGCATACATAGAATTTCTTCACTTGCCAACAGATGTGTATTTCAACTCAAACATCTGTTTGCTCTTTTTTGTCATGTTTATTCATGTGTGAGTATATAATTTATATTAATTTATGAAATGATCTTAAGAAAAAGCTAAATATTTTAAAAGAATTCAGGCTTTGAAGAAATTGTGTGCTATTTTGAATTAATTCTGTACAGTGAAGAAGCAGATCTCAAAAAAATTATCAGGATGTTTTTATGTCTTTGAGATGCTAAGTGTATTTTAAATGTAAGTAGAGTCCATTCATGCCTGGGAAGTATAAGTAGTGTTTCTGTGGAGTCATCATTTCAGTTTGTAAGAACTTTTAATGCTTTTTAGTAGTTATTTCCTATAAAATCTTT
>NW_007728331.1:159959-162304 GCF_000696425.1 Galeopterus variegatus
AAAAAATCAACTGTTTTTAGAAAGAAAATACTCACACCATATCTTCTGGTTATTTAACTTCTTCAAAAATTTCTGTTAATGCAACAACAGTAAATTAAAGATAATACTTCAAAACATGTTTCTTTAAAACCTCATGATTTTAAAATGTCCAAAAATAATTATTAAACTTATGAAAACATTATTCTAACTAGAGATTATTATAGTGTCCTCATTTATTGTCTGTCATCTCTGCCACCTCCCTTCCCCCACACACAATAGACACAATGGAAATACAAGCTCCTTGATGGCTCCAAGGTACAGGTTACAACTGAACAACTGGGGACAATGTTGCTTTATTAATTATTCCTAAACTTCTAGCTTATTGTCCTGGCTATTTAATGAATAATGTACTGTATTTTCTTCTTAAGTAGTAATTGACCTTATCTAGTTCTCCACACCTTCCTGGGCATATAGGACAATTACTCTTGCATTTATGTAGAACACACGAGTAAGGTTCATATCTTTTCCGATTTTGAGGGTCTCCTAAAGATTCACTCAATAGTGGCAATTTTGTTCTACAGACTTTTACTTTGTCTGTCTTCATCCCTCCTCATAAACTCTCTCTCACTCTCTCTCAGCCATTACCATTCCATGTACACACCAGGTACAATAGGATTTGGGGGCCATGACATTGTTAGAGTCCGGCTGGAAAAGAAACTTCATCTGAGTTCCTAGAGTACTTTATTTCTCTGGCCTTCATACTCCTCTAGAGTATTTTGCCTTATCTATTTTCTCATTTAACTTCCTTTCTGCTAAATTCCTGTTTACTGAAGGAGATAATTAGCTCTGGGTGATTATGATAATTTTGTCTTCACTCTCCAGTTATCCTCCCAGTAGGCACACACACACAAAATGCTTAGTGCACTGGTTTTCCTTGCCTCTTGGCCGTAGCTGCTTCATCCTGCAAAGAAAATTTTATCATTTTACCCTTACACTATCCTTTGTTCCAATGTTCCTTCTTTCATTCACTCATTCACATTTGAAATCCACTTGCCTGTTTCCTAAAAGATTCTTTACATGCATCTATTTATCATTTTTAATGTTATGTTCCAATTTATTCACTTTGTCTTTATCCTTTAAGTAGTCTCTGAGTTCATAAAAGAGAAACAATACTTTGTTCGTGATTTAATACCTAATATCTAGCATGCCACATAGCAGACACTTAAAAGATATGTGAGTTATTTACTTGATATATACATATATAATTTTATCAATATTCCTGTTAAAATGTGGTGTTCAGAAAAGAAATATGTGACTCAGTGCAAAGCATTGACTTTACTTTTTGTAGTTTACCACTTTGCTAAAACCTNCCTAGTCATTGGAAACATTGATTTTTCTACTGTTTGGAGCATCAAGAATGATTACACTCTGTTGCAGTTGATCGTGCTTACCATGATCTTTTTAACTTCTACTTGCTTGCATTAGCATGCACTAATACATTTTTCATTAGAAACTGCATCTAATGTTCATTTCTTACTTATTTTTGCACTATTAATGGTTTCTATGTTTTGAGACCCAAGCAATCTAAAGACAGATAATTGTATAAACAGAGGATCATCAGTGTGATGCAGAAACCATTTTTATCCAATGTTATAAATGTTTAATTTTCATGATTTCTGGTATGACCTCTCCACTAACGCAGCTTAATTGCACTTCTAAGGGCAATGCCATATATCAGCTTGAGTAGAAGTACTGCCTTTGAAATTAGAATCTGCCTCTACATAATAAGAAAATTTAAAAGCTGCAAATATCTTCAAGTCCTTTTTTTAGTTGACAACTAAGGAGCCTTTTTACTTAAGTGTGATTGAAACCAGTATTTATAGCATGGTGCAGTCAGCTATTCTGCTGGATTTCTATATCAGAGAAAGGTTGAAAGGTTAAAATGTATGAAGACCCTGATTTAGACTGGAGCCACTGTTGAGTAAGTACAAGAACAATTAGAAAGAAAATAGGACATAGAATCAAATAAATTAAAATGTCTTAATATTTTTGAAAGACACACCTTTCAAAAAATTTCCATATGAAAACAAACCAATAAGTCATTCAATTTTATCATATTCACTTGTGCATTATTAAACATTGAAATACCACAGAAATATGAACTATTAATGAAAGCTAATATATTTTCAAGTATGTGTATATATATAGCACACACATACCTAACACAAATAATTTATTTTGAAGTGATACCTTCTAAAAGTGAAATATCTGTTAAATATAATACTTCATTTCTTAATAGAAGTTTCTCTGACAAAGTTTCAAAACTTTTTTTTTTTCCCCTTAAGAAAGGTCCAGAGATTACTCAA
>NW_007728331.1:163720-165198 GCF_000696425.1 Galeopterus variegatus
AAGATGGGGTAGAAGGATATGTGATCCAGCCCAAAACATGGTAAAAATATCCCAAGCAATAAAAATCATGTTCTTCTTTTCTCAATTTGTTGGCTAACCCTGTGTCAAACCAAATTGACAAAGTTTGAGAACCAGAAGTTTCTGTGATTATGTCAATGTATAATTTATGGTAGTGTAGTAATGCCAGTATCTATAAAAGTCTCATATAATCATCTCCGTGTACATTTCCAAACAAAAACTGATGCAGTTCAAAGAAACTTTTGATAGATATTAGATTTTAATCTTTGCCAATACTGACATCTCTCTGTTTCTTTTATTTCTTTCCCAAATAAATCAGGCACATATAAACATGCATAATATTTCTCTACCTTTTACAAAGCTTACTTTGAGTGAAGGTTTATGCTTGATAAAACATCAAGCACGGTGCACAATGTTGTGAATTTTGGTTAAAAGCATATCCATTAGTTTAGACAATTTAAAAAGCAAAATCAATCACAGGTCATATTAGGATTCATGTGGTTCACTATAATTTGATAGGTAAACACAAGGGTTTTTGGTTCCAAAAGGCTTTGTTTCAGCGCCTGCTATGTCATTTGCTACTGTCCACTTACTGGATGTGTCTTGAACTTAATAATTTAAGCCTTTCTTTACCTACGTTTTCTGACTTGCTAAATAGGAATAACTAATTGTTATGAGATTTAAATGAGATAATGCCTTAACGTTGTAAATATTCCTTAAATATTATTGTCACAATACTATGTATTATATATACACAATGAAATATTATACAACCTTAAAAATAAGGAAATTCATTTGTGACAACATAGATGGACCTCGAGGACATTATACTGAGTGAAATAAGCCAGGCCCGGCATGACAAATACTGTATGATCTCACTTATTTGTGGAATCTAAAAAGAGTTTATTTCATGGAACATAGGGTAGGGAGGGAAGAGGAAAGGGGTGATGTTGACCAAAGAGTTAAAATTTTAATAATAAAATTATCAAAAAAACACTAAAATTGTGATTAGTAATTTATAGACTGATAAAATATTTGTAATACATATATCATACATATAACTCTTGTCAAGAATATATAAGAACTTCATTATAAGAAAAGACAAATATCCCAGTGGAAAAGGTAACAAAAACCTTGAACTGGCATATTACAAAAGAAGATATTAAAATAGCCAATTGGTATACAACAAGGTGATCTATTTCTTTTTTCATTAGGGAAATTAATATCATAACCATGGTTAAATGTTACTGTTGAGTTGATTGGGTTCTCCAGGAAGCAGATGTCATGAGGGAAGTAGACATGTGAGATTTATCAGGATAATGATGTGAATGATCCAGTAGAGAGGGAGCAAGAATAAGCAGGATTTTATTGCTTATTCTTGCTCCCAGAAGCAAGAAGCAGTAAAATCCTTCTGTTTGAAATGCAGGTTTACAAAAGGAGGGGGGGGGGGGGGGGGGGGG
>NW_007728331.1:165812-169274 GCF_000696425.1 Galeopterus variegatus
GGGGGGGGGGGGGGGATGAAGGATTGAGTAGGAAAAGCCCTAGACTGCTGTAGAGCATCGAAAATGTTTTATTTAGCCGGTCCCATGAGGAACTCCCATGCAAAAATTGCCCAAAGAGAAATTCTGCACTGGACAGTAATGTCAAGACCTTGTAGCAGCGCTGTGCTCAGTCATTGTCCGGACACTACCAGAAAAGTGCATGGTCTCAGCTCAGAATCTAAGACAGAAATACGCACAGCTAATTGTCATCAACCAGCTACACTCATGTCAGGTTCTCTTTTGAAGGATATCTGAGAGACATCACCCCAAGTTGGCTACAGCTATAAACCCATTACAATGGCTAAAACTAAAATGACTTACAAAACCAACTGGGAGTAAAGATCTTGAGCGCTCACACATTGCTGCTGGTAGTATAAATTGGCATATTTTGAAAACTGACAGAATATACTAAAGCTAATCATTTGCCTTTTCCTTTGTCCTTAACTATATATTCCTACGTATCAATTCCCAAAAGAATTGAGAGAATTTGCCAACAAAAAGATTAGTGTGAAATATTTATAGAACTTCATTCCAAATGCCAAACATGGTAAACGATCCAGGTGTTCATTAGTGATATATTTTTATATACTCATATAATGGAATATTGCACAGCAAAAACAAATAAAATACTTACGCTTTACACAATAACATATGGAAATCTCAAAGTCAATATGAGTGTGTTGACTGAAAATGCTAGGTGCCAAAGGGTATATAGTGTGATTCTATTTGTGTGAAATTCAAGTGCAAGCAAGCACTCCAGCTTTCAGAGCTAGTGAGTCAATCACTGTGCCGTACTTCCTCTTCTGGAATAATGCAGGTTCTTCAATAATAGCACCTTTTAATCTGTGTAAAAAATTTGAACACATCACATCCCACACTTCAGATGTGCTTTGAATTCTGTCTAGAAAAAATTCCCCCATCTCACCACTCCATCACTCCTGGCTTGGCTAAATTATTCTAATCTTGAAAAGCTTGGTTTTTAGTAGCTTTATCTGGCAAAATTTATAAACCCTAAGAAGAATAGGGCCCCCATGTGCCCTTCTAGAAAAAGACTGTGAAACCCCTTTTATATACACTTTACATATATTATCTCAATTAATCATTATACACACACATGCAACTATCAGGTAGTTACTATTTTCACTGACATTTTACATAGAAGAAAACTAAAGCGTAAAACTTAAATAACTTGAAAAACAAAATACATTTTTAACTGGTGAGTCCTTTGTGCTACTATTTCTCTAACCATTTTCCTGCAGTTTTCAAAGTCTGTCTCTCTCCCTGTCTTGCTCTTATACTTTCACTCTCTCCTACATTTTTAACTGGTGAGTCCTTTGTGCTACTATTTCTCTAACCATTTTCCTGCAGTTTTCTAAGTCTGTCTCTCTCCCTGTCTTGCTCTTATACTTTCACTCTCTCCCTCCAACTTTACAAATGCACTATAATATATTAGGAGTTACAGATTTTTCTAATGTTTTGTTATACTGACACTTGCTATCGTCAAGTGCCTCACGTGTATTAGGTCTGCATTAGCTATTCAAATTTCGGTAAATATTTCAGTAAAGTAAAGCCACTTTTTAAAGTCTTAATGGGTAGTAATGCATAAGATTGTTTATCTACCCCTCACGAATTTACCCTAAATGCATGAAAACATGGTTTATATGTCTTTCTTGTGACCTTATTCGAGATTAATCAATTTAGGTTCTGTAGCCTTTTCTTTAATAATATATTAACAATATATTTCTGTCAGAGACTTGGTAAAAGAAGAGAGCACTTATGAAGTGATATCCGGGGACCAAAGATACAATGGTTAATGTGAAAGATAATTATAATTACATTCTATTATAGCATTGATTAGAGTGCTCCTGTGAGTTAAAAGTATCATCATTCATTGGGACTTATCATTATGGAAATATATTAGATGGCTCTCTAGCACTAGGTCTTACTGTAGTGATTTTAAACAAAAAGTCTAAATTTACTGGCAGCTAAAATTACATGTATATAAAGGAAATTATTACAATTTCTATATACACATTCACATACATATGTATTCAATTGTTTCTTTTGAAAAGCCATTTATATATTGTATTCAAGATATTAATTAAGACCTAATTAATCACATATTAACTAACTTAAAGTTTTAAAAACCTTCAATTATTTAGAGATAGCACTATCTAATTTATTCAGAAACTTTTCTTTCGAGACCTGGTGGTGTAATTCCAAACCAAAATAAATTCGAAATCATCCTGCATCCTGTTTATAAGTAACTTAATTTTAACCAACATTTTTACAAGTACTAGTATAATTTTCTCTCCAAACTATTGCTGTTATTTTACATTAAAGGCTCTCTTGCAACACAAATAGGGAAAAAATGATTTTGCTCTATTCTGGTGCTTGGTTAAAATTTTTAATATAAATTTAATTTTGTAATTTTATAAAATGGTTTCATTAATATTAAAACACTGAAATTATCAAATGTAAAAATCTCATATTAAGCATTCAATTAACATCTCTGGACATACATGGTTGTCTGTTTCATTAATAAATGACATATTAAGTGCCAGAGAAAGCAATCTCCTTGATCAAATAACTTTGAAGATAGATGCTGACAGCGTAAGCCATTGAAATAGAAAACCTTACTTCAAGTCTTCTAAGCATTCCACAAACTGGCATGTACTGCTGAAGCAATGTTTATTTTGTCAAAGTTATCCTATGTATTTGCAATTTTACCACACTGTTAAGAATAATAAAAATCTATCTTTGTGGGTAGTATCAGTTTAACACTTGAATAATCCATGCTTTTCTTTGGTTATTATCTGTAAGTATTTTATCAGCATGTTTTGGAAATCATTTCTCCCACATAAACTAATTCCAATTTTATTTATTTTAATAAATGCAAGTTGATATTCTTTGAGAGGATTGAATACACCTAATTATACGTGTACCTATTCTCATTTTATGTAGTAAGTGAGAATAGGATTGAACTAAGGAGCTAAGGAACAAATGCCAAACACTGCAATTAATTATATTAATGTTTAGTAGCTATAAATAGGAACAAGCATGAGAGATGAGTTTATATTATAAGATTTCTGTTATTACAGGTTTGGGACTAATGATTATGATAATCTTATTTCCTTTTTATAAAGTAGTTAATATGTTGTCAATGCAAACATGTAAGAATATAGGTGGTTCATTTTGAATATATTAAAGAGATAATTAAGATTGTTATATGCCTTCCTTATCCTTTTGATTACAATAAATTTACCCACCACAGGTCATCAAAACAAAATATCAAATCAACATTCCTGCCTTACAGCATATGCATTGGCTCCATTCAGTCAAATTGAACTGAACTGATACTTATTTTTTTTTTTTTTGTCTTTTGTCTTTTGTCTTTTTCCGTGTCCGGCAATGGATCGCAAC
>NW_007728331.1:170418-172537 GCF_000696425.1 Galeopterus variegatus
ATTACTACTTATAGTGACAACAAGTAATAGCACACTATGCAATATGTGATTACAGAGGCAAAAACACAATGAGAAAGATATACATATAAAAAAAGCATTTGACTCCTCCAAGGGCATGATTGTGGATGATGTTAGGAAAGATTTCTAGACAAGTAATACTTAAATCATACAGTTGAAACTAAATAGAGTTTTGTCTCAAGACCAAAGAAGTAAGCATATTCCAGATAAAAGAAGAAAAAATGTAAATCAAAAGAAGTGAGTAACGCCATAGGGAATTTGAGGAACTAAGCAAACTCAGTAGTACTATAAGCAGTGTATTCGTATCCATGAATCACGTCTTACTCTTTTATCTGCAACACTTAGTGGTGTTGCCAAAATATGTAATGGTAGTAGGAAAACAAGTTAAAGCACACTCAGGAATATTATATAGTGCACAGATGCACTGAAACAGTAGAAACTATGAGGAAGCAAAGGCTAAACTTTGCAGAAGCTGTAGAGAAATCCTGCAAATGTAAGAGAAAATCAATAAACTTCATCTGCTCATAGCATGAGATGGTATCTCAGACAGAGCTTCATTTGACTCTGAATAATCTGTTTCCTATACCATGGCCCTATATGCTCTTTTGAGTCCTACATTTGACTCATTGAGTCCTGTTTGCACTCAAATCGTTATGTTTATGTGCATTTTTAACATTAACTCTTAGTTTCCGGAGATAACATGAGTGAATCTGTTTCTGCCATAAAACCTAATTAGGAAAGTGTATATGATATATATGATAAAAGTGAAGCTTTCAAACCAAACAGACATGAATTTATATCTCACTTCACGCAAATTATTGACGTTTGGCTATTACCACATACTCTTTCAGATCCTTGGTTTTCTAATCTGCAAGATGGGTATAATTATATGCATTTCATAAATTATTCATCAGCAGTAATTATATTTTAGGATTGATATCTGGCATACAATAAGCTAGTAATATTTTTTCAATATTGTTCAGTCATCAATACTCATTTAATAAAAGAATACATAAGCTGGGATAAAGGGAATCTTCTATATTCAAGCCTCAGAGCTAAATCACTAATCCCATCTTTCTTGTTCCATTTATTTGTCAATGTCTTGAAAAGAGATTTAGATAGCATGCTTATCAAATTTGCTAATCACAAAAATGTCACAACAGTTAATGCTGCATAGTTATTAACTTTTCAAAAAAATCTGATGCAGCTTAACAATGAAAAATTAAAAGCATGTGTTTGGAATTTTTTGAAAGTGTAGGAAAGTTTTCAGTATGGATGGAAATTTAAAATGTGACTTCTCTTTAAAACAGGCATTTAGTTACTAGAAAACTAACTTACAGAAATAATAATGCAATGTTATATGCAAGATACATGCAACACAAAGTTATCTCAAAAAGTTATTGGAAAAATAGAATTAAAATATAATAAAATATTTCCATAAACTTGCTGTAGTACCCTCATATTATATGCGAGACATAATGCAAGATTATATCTACATCAATGTTTACTACAGTGTTATTTACAACAGGGAAAAATTGGAGACCACTAAAAGTCCATCAAGTGGAAAAGTCTTAAATTCATTAGGATTCATCCGTATCAGGTAATGGCAGTCAGCCATTGAAAAGAATGAGTGACTTCTTCATAGAAAATTAGTGCAGTATTTTAAGAGCGAGTTATCTGGATCCAGATTATCTGGAATGGAATCTCAGTTGGTGGTCATGGGCTAGTTATTTAAGATCTCTGTACTTCTGTTTCCTCATCAATAAAACAAGAATAATGGTAGGACCTACTTCACAGGATTGTTGTGACAATTATATAACTCATACATATAAAACATTTAGCTAAGCACCTAGAATATAGTAAATTCATATGATCATTGTCACTTGTGAATAGTGTTAGTAAGGAAAATGTTAACAATATATTAGGTGAAAAATAAAAGTGCTGAAAAATATTTATAGCAGGACTATTTCTGTTTTACAAAAATTAAGTGTGATTGTATCTGTATATAGAAAGTAGTATAAATATAGATTAGATAAGAATAGAGATAGAGAATTAAATATAACTAAACAGTAGGTACAGATATAAAATTAGAATAATAGGT
>NW_007728331.1:173435-174156 GCF_000696425.1 Galeopterus variegatus
CCAATCAAAATCTATTTTGTCTCTTTGATGCTGGAGCAATAAAAATATCTGCTGAAAGTGTGGCTCACAGAGAGGAAAAACAATCATCTTTGGTCAATACATATTACTGGACTCAGCAGTGGTTGAGAAGTGGCAGTGATACCCTCCATAATCAGCTAGTTGTGTACTTACCTAGATGCCTATTCCACAACTGATGATATGCCTTTTGGCTTTTCAGGTAAGAGAAAAAATTATTCTGCTGTGTACATCAGATATGTCAAATAAGGTCATGGCACAGGAGAAAATTGTGTCTCACGTTCTACCTCCATAAGAATTATTGCAAAGGAAAAAATGTTTTGGTTGGTAGAAAGTAAATTTGGTTGTATTATAACCTCAAAGTGATGATGTGTATTAAATTATTATACAAAAACACAAATTAAGTATTAGGGTGCAAAAGAAACAATGCTCATAGTGTTGAGGGGTTAAACGTGAAAATACAAAGATGAAATCATTAAATTTGTAAATATATGTGAAAATAGTTATGATCCCTAATTTGTGGAGGGTACTAACATTAATAAAGTGAATGTATTTCACAGGGCCTTAATCTTTAGCCTATTAGGGCCACAGCCCTTAGATTAGAAGGACCACAGTCCTTAGATCAGGCTGTAGCTTAGATTAGAAGGACAACAGTCCTTAGCTGTTAGAAGGGCCAAAGCCTTTAGGCTGTAGCATAGTAGGACCA
>NW_007728331.1:174622-175845 GCF_000696425.1 Galeopterus variegatus
AATTGCATAAACTATTTTTAAGTTGCACCTGCTTTAACGAAAATTGTTATGTAGCTAGTTTATGTTTTCACTGTGACGATTAACCACCTGTGTTCTTTTCTGTAACTTTCTTGGCTGGACAATAAAAACCAAGAGAAAACCTAGTTTGGGGCTATTTCCCAGGAATTCCCTCTCTCTTGAAGAAATCGTCTCCTGGGATTTAACACCTTTGGGCCTCTCATTGCTCAGGAGAATAGAGCTTTGAGTAATCCTTTGCATCTTCGTCTCCATCACCCAGGGGGAGAGGTGACACTAATTGTAATTATGTCCTCTTCCTTATGAAATATGTTGTTTATAAAAGTGTAAAAATTGCATATTTAGTCTACTATGATAACTATGATAACTTTCTTACTATGACTGTAAGAAATTAACAACATAAAGTAATAAGGTAATAGCAAATTTAAAAATCTAAAAATGGTTTATGAAAAATAGCATATTCTTTTTTAAAAAAATACTATTTGTAGGTCACTGGTTAAGTCATTTAATATTCTGAGTCTTCAAGGAAATTTAATTGATTATGTGAAATATTGCCCGTACTCAATGCTGAAAAACACTGATACATAAAACAGTCTGTCAAAAAGGAGAAATAACTGTATATTGTATTTTCACCCCTTTCCAAAGTGTTGATGGGTCGTACTTTTCATCTAGGTTTCCAGACTATGCTATGGATGTTCCCCATGTAAAAGACACCTTTAAAATGTCTAAATATATGCTTAATGAAATTAATTCCTGTCATTTCTTCAGTGTAAATACTTCCACGATATATAGGTAAGATACAATTTTCTCCTTATTTTCTGTTCCTTTTCTTGGAATGTAGATGAAATGCAAGATCTCTTTTAAGGAACAGTTACTTTCACAAGGCTAAAAACTCAACACAACCAAGAGCATTTGCTGATACTTTTCTTCTGACTGGAAGACAAGATTTATATTAAAAAAGTCTCATTACTAGAATTTCAAATGAGACCAATCCATATATTGACTTTTGGCCCTTAAAACAGATAATTTTTATGTTCGTATTTTTCATTTTATTTATAACTATCGCACAATCCATTGCCATTTCAGATAGAGCAAAGGAAAATGAAATTTCTCAGAGTGCTATAATAAAATAGTCTCAAACTCACACAGATCTCTAAACTGTGGTTGTTTTTGTTTTTTTTTTTTCATTTTTAAATTTTTTTTTTTTT
>NW_007728331.1:176544-185666 GCF_000696425.1 Galeopterus variegatus
TTTTTTTTTTTTTTTTTTTTAAAGATGACCGGTAAGGGGATCTTAACCCTTGACTTGGTGTTGTCAGCACCACGCTCAGCCAGTGAGCGAACCGGCCATCCCTATATGGGATCCGAACCCGGGGCCTTGGTGTTATCAGCACCGCACTCTCCCGAGTGAGCCATGGGCCGGCCCATCATTTTTAAATATTTTAATTTTTCTTTCTTTTAGCAAATACTTAGAAGTCCTTACTATAAACCAAACAATAGATTTGGGTCTGGGGACATGAAGATGACCAGCAAGGACGCTACTTTAGAGCAATTTGCAAAATAGATCCACAGTTGCTAAGCCTAAAAAAAGGATATCCAACCTAAATTAACTTATACATTCATTCATTTGTTCAATCATGTATTATACTTATTTCCTATATTTGGAAAGTAAAAAAATAATGATCATTATTAACTTACTTATTGCTCTCTATGTGTCAGGTCCTTAGCTAAGCATTTTGCAAATATCAAATATTTCAATTTTGCAAATATACGAGGTAGATACAATTTTGTCCTTACTATATATGAAAATATTAAGGCTTAGAAAATTTAAATAACTTACCCAAGATTACCAGTTAATGAATGGGAGGGAAAAGTTGTACATCATTTACTTAAGAAATCCTAAAGAATGAACAGTACAGTAGAATTTTCTAAGTCCAGTCATAAGAAATCTAGACCTGGTTTCTAGACATGTCCCATGAAATGAAAGAGGTGTGCATGGTCAAATAACTTCTGAAAACACACACAATTCCTCTTCATACACAATTTATGCTAATATTCATAAGGCTGTGAGAATAATACTCTGAAAATATCTGCTTGACTTTTTTCGAATCTACCATAAACCTATAATTTTTTAGGTTTTCTTTTTATTTAAGCATGCATCAATATTTCTTGACACCTGTTATACACAGAAAACATTTAGGTAAACATTGACCTAAACCAAGAGTTACGATTGTGAGCTTTCACTATGGGGAATGAGAACAGAAGAACACAGAAAACCAGTTGTATTCTTTAGCATAAGTCTAAAAGTGAAATATGTAAATTCACTGGGAAAACAATGAATACTTACCCTAATCCTTCCAGTTTAAGATGTCCAGAGAAATTTTGAGATGTGTTAAAACAAAACAAAAACTTTGATTATCGCTGACTGCTGTGATCCGTTCTACTGTGTTCTGTTACATAACCTTTTCTTCTCTTTCAATACCAGGGGAGCTGTCTTTGTAAAAGTGAGCTTTTAATTACTTGAAGTAATAGGTGAAAGTGTGCAGCTAGTGAATTAGCAATCTATCACCACTACCAAAAGCAAAATTAAATTACTTGTATGTCCAGTACAGATAAATAGGTCTGTCATCTTTGTATAAAATGGATTGAGCCTTATTGTATCACTTAACTTTCATTATTGTACCCAAGATTATTGATCTGGAAGATGGTACTCAATAATTTCTCTATGCCTCTCTGTTACTTTTACACGGTGCTGTGTGGTAAGCAAGGATCGGGCATAGGATGACACTGAAAAAAGTCTTGTGAAATAATGGCAAGAGAAAGTGAACTTATTATTCCCATTTTAAAAGGTAAGACTTAATCATTTATCAGATCCAGAATGATAATGCCTCACTAAAAAATCCATCGTAAGTAACTCACCATCCTTACAGTCAATCACTCCCAGAGTTATAGTAGGATTAGCATCATTCTTTATTCCTTGAAAAGCAAGTTTACAAAGTTTATTTCCTATCACTCCTTTTCTGAAAAGGCCTAATAGCAGCACTCTTCTTTCTACACTTTTTTTTTTCTGTAGGCTGTAATGTGTTTTTGTTTCTCCCTTCCTCTTTCTCTCTTTTTCAGGCTAAAATGTATGGTTTTCCAGTTTCCTACTCTTGTGCAATCATTTGCCTCTCTTTAATCTACACTAAAACAAATGGGAAGCAATACCCAAGAAATGATTCTGCAGTGTCTTAAACAGCCTTGCTTTAAAATGTAAAGAAAGAGCGATAACGAGGTTCTCACTGTCAAGCAAGATAGGCGAATCTGTAGATTCATGACATATTCAAGAATTATTTTCCATTTCGGTGGACTAAAAGCAGTGTTTTTCATTCCTTAAAACCAAGGGACTATTTGCTGGCTTCTTAAAAAATGTTTTATGAGTAAATTTAGCTCAATGGGCTGAAGGAAACGGTGGAAGTAAGTCATGCTGATAGACAAAATAGAAAAAAGAAGAGTCCTTCTTTGTAGTACATTAGGAAGTACTCTCTCTTTTCTTTTTACTCATTACCTGTTTTTTCTCTCACTATATTCAGGAAAACTTAACTAATGAATGTATTAGAAACTTTTAGTAAAAACCTGATTTTTGAAAGTTGAAACAAAATTCAAAAGGAAATATGATGGAGTTTTGTAATAGTTTGCAGAATGGGGGATGTTGTACTAAGCAGCAAATTGACCAGGTTGATTAATCCTCCCACATTATTGGGGACTTTGTTTAAAATTTCATGAAAATTATATGGTATGTCTTTCCAAGGAAAAACTCCTAATGGGAAACTTTGTTTTCTGACGTTGACAATTAGAATTGCTCTTTCTTTATATCAAGGGAAACTGTTTTTAACATATAATATTATTTATCAATTATATAAGGATATTATCATAATTTTCTATACTATGTGATAAAAACTTCTGGATAGAATTTCTTCATTCCGATAGCATGCAGTATCTTTAAACAATAGAATATTTTCAGTTACAAATACATGAAACTTAAAGTTGGGAATAAGAGCTAAAGCATGACTACTAAAATAGAAGTATTTTAATTTATAGTAAAGTGAAAAAGTTCAGAGTATTTTATATTTTACTTTATTTTAGATTTTACTTTCTTAATCCTTACAATAGGTCTGAAACTAAAGAAAATAATTTTCATTAAATATACGGAGTAAAATGTAAAAGTCTATTTTTTTATATTGCAAACTAGTTTTTTGGCCTCTATATGTGATAGTTAATATTGATGGACAGCACCAAAATGCATTCAGCTTTTCTAAATTTCTCAACCCGTGTGCTTCTTTTGCCAGGCTATGTATAGCTGAGTTTTCCTCTATATACTAAGGGAGAGTTTAGATAGAATGCACATTCTGTTCTTCCACAGAACAACCACACTTGATTCCTTATAACATTCAAAGAAAATAGCCTTTTTATTCTATCTGTTATGCTATCATTGTATTCTACAGTCGTCATTCTACTTCCTTTTTCTCTTTGAATTCTTAAAATGTCAAAACAAGATTCTATGTATACACAAAATGTTTCTGGACCTGAAGGTGATGGCTTAAATTTCTAGCAAAAAAAGGAATTAAAATCATATAAAATCCTCAGGGTCTTAAAGCCAACACATATTTTCATCTAAGACAGTTTTTAGTTTCACAGAGAGAGGTGTTTAGGAGATTAATACTTTGCTGGCTTAAAGGGCATTTTCTTTTTTTTCTCATTTCCCTTGCCAACAAAGACTGAATGGCAAAATAATTGTCTGTATTGTCTTTAAGATTGGAATCTTCTATTGGAAAATATTTTCTTAACAACTATTTTGGGCATTAAAGAAATAATTTTTGCACTGATCATTTAGAAAATCCTCTGGACTAGCATCTTGATAACAATGGAAAAGAGCTTTGGTATTGAGAGCAGTTTAATGTTCTATTATCTTTGTAAAGTAACCAATGATGCTTCAACCCTGTACACTGTTTCAGTAAGCAGTACTTCAAACTTTGAAACCAGAATACTGTACCATATACTAACTCTACTAAAATCCCTTGTGTGAAATTAGAAAAATAAGTGGATCATTCTGGACTTTGAGTTTCTTCATCTGTAAAATGTATGCTTTTAATGTAATGATTAATAACTTCTCCATGTCTTGTACATGATGTTTCTGTGGTACTTTACTAAACATGGATTTATTTACGTGATTATCAGGGTGGCTAGTGAACTGAAGATTAGATATGTTGAGATAGAATCAAACTTTTGGAAATTTCTATATCCCCCCAAACTCCAAATGATCGTAAATACAGAGTGCATTTTCTTCTCCTGCCAGCTGGCATTACTCTAATTAGGGAAGACTATTTGGAGTTAATAAAAACCCACAGTTCAGATATCCAAAGTATAGACACTTTCGTATCCGTGTCCACTTTTGGCACCTCCTTCATGAATATTTTTGAGGAGTAATTAAAGATATTTAAAGACATATTCAGAACTCTAAAATCCCAAAGGCGGGTATGAGTTGAATCAAATATATCCATCAGTTTCTAAAACCTAGGCTTTTGCAATTTCAATCAAACTCAAAGAGCATTTTCTACTTATCTTTAAGACCACTGCAATAAGACACTTTTTCCTCCCTATTTTCCTAATTCATCTTTTCTTAATTTCCTTTTTACAATTATATATGAACAAACATGGTATACATGAATCTCAGTAGGTAAACCAATTTATTTAGTAGACAACTTGCAGAGAAAACTGTTTAGCTATTTATTATGCATCAAACAAAGTCCAAGCAAGGGAATTAGTTGAGA
This sequence comes from Galeopterus variegatus, assembly GCF_000696425.1. Lineage (NCBI taxonomy): Eukaryota > Metazoa > Chordata > Mammalia > Dermoptera > Cynocephalidae > Galeopterus > Galeopterus variegatus. Next base: position 181,103 of record NW_007728331.1, read on the forward strand.
GTTACTTAAGATATTACTAGCTGACACATAGTAAAAATAATTGTTACTGTTCAATGATCCTGAGGTAGTAAGCCATTTATTAAATACTTTTTAAAGTAAACAATACAAAAATTAGGACTCAACAGGTGATAACATTATAAGCTAATTTGGAAATAATTTATACAAAAACAGTAACTTAAAAATTATTAAAAAGTTTAAGATTCTTGGATTTACAAAGGCAAAGCAAGAATACAAAGACTTAAGGAGAACATTACTATAATACTTCTTTACTGGTTGCCTTTCCTGCAAAGTATTAAGCTCTTTTGTGTTCTTTACTTCAGTTTTTAGTATTACCAGAAAAGAAAGCCAATTTTGGAAGTTGTTTACCTTTTCAATTTCAGGTAAAAACAAAAGGAAATGAAGGACAAAAGAATAAAGCAGGGGGAAAAAAAAAAAGAAAAGAAAAATCCCTGCAGGCAAATCTTGAACTCAGCTTATTGTATTATTAATGCATTAACCTCAAAGGAATCAATAGTCCTTCGAGGTCAAAACATTAGAAAATCTAATCTCTTTTTTTATTTGAAGTGGTTATAGAAATTCTAGTTGTATGAACTATCGTTTTGCAATTTTAATTGTCTTGTATTTGCATAGCAATTTAAAGTTTATAAAATATTTTAATATGCATTATTTAACTTTTATTTCTCTCTGTACAAGCACTATAAGAGAAAAGCAGGAGAGGCATTATTATCAGATTGTATAGTAGAGAAGGGTGAAACTGATAGATTGGAAATGACTTGTTCATGTTCTTGAACCAAGTATGTGAAGCCAGATTTCATGGATCACCCTCCCTGCATCTCCTGGGCTCCCCCAATAGTCCATTAATTATAGACACTTTTAAAACGTTATTTTATCTTCAGAATGGAAACATTTGCTTAAAAAATCCATTTCCCATCTATGCATTCAAAGTCGCCCATGAACACATTTTTTAAAAGTGAAGAATTTCATAGTTTGAAAGATAAAAAATAGAAGATGTTGGATGTCTTGCTATAAAACTATTTTTTTCCTCTACTTGATAATTTTTAATTTTCCATAGGTCTTTATATAGACTATCCTTTCTATTTTATCTTCAGAATGGAAACATTTGCTTAAAAAATCCATTTCCCATCTATGCATTCAAAGTCGCTCATGAACACATTTTTTAAAAGTGAAGAATTTCATAGTTTGAAAGATAAAAAATAGAAGATGTTGGATGTCTTGCTATAAAACAATTTTTTTCCTCTACTTGATAATTTTTAATTTTCCATAGGTCTTTATATAGACTATCCTTTCTATTTTATTTCTGTATTCTGCTAAAATCCCACAAATGTCTGTTGTAGTTTAATGACAGGTACTAGGTGAGATGTAAGTAGGGTAAACTATTTTCAGTAATTGAGCCCTGTTAATCACAAGCTGCCTCTCCTTAACTTAATTGATACACTAACTCCTAGTTTAATACAACTACTAAACCAGAAACAAGACTCAGAACAGGAATGTGCATATATTTGATATTAAATAAAATTGAAATCTTAATCCAAAATACTGCTGCTTTTCTTTAATGATATCTTAGAAAAGTAGGAAATATGTCTTATTCAATTTTATTTCCAGTGTATGCAGCTTTCCAAATGTCAGTAAATTGCCCCATGTAATGGATATTAATAGGTTAATAAAAGTAATTTCCTTATTCCAAACTGAACTTCATCTAAAAATATCCTATATTTGATTATGAATATCAGGTCTGAAAATTATTTATATTTAGCAATATTTATATTAGTCATTGAATAAAAGTATAGATTGTATAAATTTAATATTAGTATTATGCCAGAAAAATCTCAGTACCTTTAATGTGAATTAAATATATTCTTTTATGATTATAATTTGGTTATGCTATTTTCCAATACAACACAAAGAAATAATAAAATTTTCTTGAAGTTATCAAAACCTGGGTCAGACTGAGTTTGTCAAAGGTATTGAAATGATGTGCACTGAGGATTTGTGTGACAAAGAAGAATCCAAAATTCACACATCTATAATTTACAGACTTTCTACCTGGAAAGTCTCTAGCACTAGAAGATGTGAAGCCCCAAGCTGAGGTATGAGTAAATAATCATCCATGTGTCATCATGCAGCTACACAGCAGTGAACTCTACAGTGGTTCTATAAAGAATTTCTCAAACCTGATACTTAGTTTTAAAACCTATCACTGTGCAAAGTAGGAAAGGTAACTTTATGTAAAATGCACTTATAAGACTTCAGTGGGACTAAGAATTCCGGCTGTGTAGAAGATAATTGTTTTCTCAGATTATATGCATGGAGTGTGTATGTGGCTTATGTATAAATTTCTCAAAATAAAGACTGACAATTGTCAGCAAAATTAATCAAAATTTAATATTGTCTTACTTAAAAGTATTCATCTCTACCTGCATTAGCTAGAATCTCGCAGTTTATTGCAGCATAATTTGTTAAATTGAGATGTTAAGTAAAAAATATCCACATTAATATATGCATACATATTTGCTTCCATATCAATATGCACACTTATATACATTTTAATAAGTACATAATTTCTCACGAAGTATTAATTGTAATATTTAACAAAATATTATAATAAAAATAATTTATCCATAAAATTACTAAAAACTTAATGTAGAAATTTGACAAATAGATCTAGAAATTCAAATATTTACATTACTATGGTTTATGTATTATTAAATTTTGATAATAGAATTAATTGCTAAATTTTAAAAATGTGGCTGCTTATTGTCATTTAATTATTCTGAATTTTTATACAAAGCAATTTGTACATAATACAGTCTTACAATCATTGAAGTTATTAACCTCTTAAAGCTAACTGTATCCTGCATATATATATATATATATATATTTATATATATATACAAATATATATGATATATATAAATATACATACATTTGTAAGTTTAAAAGGTATTGTGAGATGTATCGGCTCATAAAACCAAATGCAAAATGTTCCTTTTTATTTTTCCTTGACCATAAAAACTCACCCATCCCACTTATTTATAGTATGGTTTCAAATGCACACTTTGTTTAATGGATGACATTAGCATAACCAATCAACCCAGAAATAATTGTGAGATACCTACTATGTGCCCGATTAATTCTAGGAATCAATAAAGTAGACAAAAGTCTCTGCTATCATGGAATTTATATTCCAGTAAATGGGGACAGACAATAAACAAATATTTATATTTTATTTCAAATAGTGATGAGTGCTTTGGAGAAAATTAAGTGGAGGGCCTAGGATATCTTGGGTGTTTGTGTGCTTATGAATGGAGAGTGGCTTGGAATTACATGCAGGGTGAATACAAAGACCATAGAGAAAATGTCATTTGAGCAGAGACCTGAAGAAGATGATGGAGCAAATCAAGCAAATATGTAAGAAAGCAGCTACCTTGAGTTGAATGTCCCCCTAAACTTAGCTCCCATAGTGACAGTGCAAAGAGGGCAAGAAGTCCTATTATACTAATTGAAAAGTTGGGCTTTGAAGATGTGATTGGACCGTAGGACTGTGCTGCAGTGAATGGATTAATAATGGTAGCCAGGGGTGTGGTTCTGAGGGCTTTAAAAGAAGAGCACATGAGATGTTAGTCTCTCTCTGCTGAGCCATTTTCTACCATGTGAGACCCCTGGGTCACTGTCACCACCATCAAGACCCTCACCAGATATGTTCCCTGGACTTTGGACTTCCAGCCTCTGAAATCATAAGCAATAAATTTTGTTTTCTTAGTAATTACCCAGTTCCAGTTATTTTGTTATAAGCAAGAGAAACGGACTAATACAATTCTACACAGAGGAAAGTGGAAGTGCTAAGCTTTTATGCTGGGGCTTGCCTGGTGTATTCAGTAAGAAATAAGGAAGAAGACAACTGGAGAAAAGAAGGGTAGGAGGTGAGTAGTAGAAGTCAGATTACACGGAGTCTCCCAGCACACAGTAAGGACCTGGCATTTATTCTGAGCAACATTGAAGGGATTGAGCATAAGAATGACGTGATCTAACTTAATCTTTTATAGAGACCAGACTAGACCTGTTGAAATGCAATGGAAATCTGAACACATTTTTATTTTGAATTTGAACACGTGATTTAGCATAATGGGAACAATGAATTTTTAACCTGTTAATGCTTCCAAAGCCATCCTGTGTGGTGTGAAACATGAAATAGAAATGTGGTGTTAAGTTTGTTTCATTGATATGTATGCAAGAGACAAGTCAGTCTGTAAGTTTCAAATGGATTTGCATAGTACTATTTCACAAAAATATTTATACATAACTGAATTGTCAAGGTGAGTTAAGTAAATTTGTTTTACTTAAGGATTTCTTGCATTTAAACTTAGTTATTTGCACATGTCTTTTGTACTAAACATAAGTTAATAGAACTGGTGAAAATACAGGTAGTAGTCCTATTGAACATCGATATACAATATTTACTAATGAGCTTATACATATCAAAAAGCAAAATGTTGGGCCGGCCCGGTGGCGCACTGGATGGTGCGCCGCTTGGGAAGCGCGGCGG
>NW_007728331.1:186183-240042 GCF_000696425.1 Galeopterus variegatus
GAAAAAAAAAAAAAAAAAAAAAAAAAAAAAAAAAAAAAAAAAAAAGCAAAATGTTTAGTGTGTTACTTATACAAATATGTAAATACCATATATTTTTCTTAAGATTTTAAAGTTATCATACAATAAAAAAATGCGAAGAAATTGATTCAGAATATTCTCTCATATAACCACAGATCTTTACTGAATTGTCCTTAGGTATTTTAAAATCTGTATATTGTACCAAACAGCAGGCCTCATGAAAGTGTTTGTGAGCTTTGATTAGGAGCCAGGATATGGTCATTTTCATCTAATGCATCCCTGTAGCAGAAAACCTAAAACGAGCACACACTGTTATCTGCTCTGAAAACAACATACCACAATAACCAGAGGTCATCTCTCAGACGAGTCTATCAGCAGGAACGTTGGGGTCCAATGAGAATCCGACAGAGAAGCAGTCATGGCATGCAAGCTGCAAGCTGAGAACTTCTTCAGCTAAGTGTACTACAGTAGATTTGACCTTGCCTCTGGGTACCAAAAAATTCATACTTTACATAAACTGTTTTATGTTAACCAAAGACTCTGTGATTTTCGCTGTTTGGTTTTTAGTCCTTAATGCTTTTCTGCAGTATATATACTTTGAATGACATGATTATACAGTGGTAGAAGTCATTTGGAATATACACTAGTATGAATACCTGAAATGCAATTTTCCGTCCACAGTGATAGTTCCCCTTAACTTCCAAATTTCCCTTGAATTTAACCTTCATTCTTGCTCTATGCTATGCTATGCTATTGTAAGGAAATGAATTTTTCATCAGTTATATTTTATCAGAGCATAGGTAATGGGTCACTGTGATAGAAATCAAAATAAATAATTACTTATTTTGGTTTTGTGCATTATTACTCACATGACCTTTGGAGACCTCTGACCTACAATTTCTTATAAAACAAGTTTATAAGTTTATAAAAAGGGGACAATAATATCTGTTTTGCTTATCTCACAGAGAAATGGTAAAATATTTTTAATGGTAAAATTCTAATGTGTAATTTAAGTATAGTTTTTTTTGTTTTTGTTTTTTACTTCATATATATTTACTATGTATTTTTATATATAGCATGTGATAGTCCTCGGTTGGGTAATAAAATGTGACATTTTTCAAACACAAAATGTATTTAGTAGTTTCAAATATTATCCAGTAAAACCTCTAATGACTTTCACAGACACTGGGCTTTGGATTCCTGACTTTGACTTCAGTATTAAATATCTTTTATTACTTTTACCTTATTACTACATGTCTGTGCCCCTAACTCCCGTATTGTTCAGTGTTCAACTGTATTGCCCTCATAGACCTAAGTTAGTGCTGGTTTCTCAGTTGTTCAAAACTAAACAAGATACTGTGTTTAGGGATACCCTATGGATTTTTTTTTTTTTTAAAGGATAGAGAATGCTTAATATAACATCCTAGATATTAACCTAAGAGTTACTTGAGGGGATAGAGTGGAATAAAATTGAGGATGGACCCCCCACCCCAAAATAATAATTTCTTGACTAAATTAATAAATGCATAATGAATTAAGAAACTAGTGGTTTATTTCTGCAATATTTACATATATACCTATCTAAGCACAAAATTCGGTGTAAACACTATTGAATTCACATATCGGTAAAGCAATTTGAAAATATCTATTTCTAAATAAAAGTTGTTCGAGGTTTACTACATAGAATATTTTCCAATACACCTATTGTTTATTTTTTAGACTAGAATCTCAAATTTGGTCTGTATATTTTCTGAAACTTCATAGATTTATTTTCACTTTGCTAAACATATTATCTGACCGTCTTATTTTCTGTCCCCCAAATCATTTAGATAGTTACCTCATAAATCTATGCTTTCTCAAGTTTTCATGTGGCTATCCTAGTCCAAATAATTTATAGTCCCTGAGAAAACTTAAATAATATTTTTTTCCAAAAACATTGACATAGTTTCTGAGATAAATAAGTAGAAAATATAGAATAAAGATTGTTTATACATTGGAATTTGAGCAATTCCATAAGATGGTAAATGATTTTACTTTCTGTCTTTCTGATTAGCTTATGTAATATAACGGTGAATATTTACAAAGCTATCTATCAATGGATGACAATAGAAATTTGTTGATCAAGAAACAGCAATGTGGATAAATAATTCTCAGCAAGAAGTATGGCGAAAGTATACGAATACCCTATCCTGCAGGATTTATGTGAATATGTGCTATTTGTCAAAGATGATTTTTCTCTTCGAATCAGACATAACCTACAAAGGGGTCAAATTTAGCCTAAAATTACTTGTCCTGATTAAATGCACAATTTAATTTTATTTATAAATAAGTGTAGTACAATGTTTAAGAATAAAACCATAATCATCTCATACTTTACATTGCTATACAGTATTTCCACGTTTTATCCCTTGGGTGAGTAAATTCATCTCTAGTTTTAATTAACTATGATTTAATGTCTATTTGAGACCTATAGATTTTTGGTAAAATATGTGTCCGTTCTATATTTATATATGCTTTAACTTGACCGTTTGGAAGCTTTATGGAGAATTGTCTGTGTGCGTGTCTGTGTTTCTGTGTGCGTGCATTATTTTTCTAGAAACATCTGCTTGTTCCCAAGAGTATAATTGTGACACATGCCACATGTCACCTTTAGTGACTGAATCCCAACAGTATTGAAAATTAAGAGAACTGGAAGACATCCATATGTTAGTTGAAAGAGAAGCAGAAAGGTTTGAGCAGTAATAAATAATTTGTCTAATCCTATTCAGTTATGAGGACAGCTGGTTCAGATTCTAAGCTGATCTCTGAATTAATTTTGGTGTGCTTAGATAAATTAGCTTGGAAACAGCAGCAATAGTTGCCAGTCTTTTTTATATTAAATTTGTTCCTCTCTACTAATTGCTCATTTCTACAGGTATTAATGGCAATATCTGTAAATAACTTCCTTATTTTTTACCTTTTACCATTCACCTAACTCTCTAGTTGTGAATATCTTCAGGTTTTGACTATTGATTTTTACTTCTTCTCCAAATTTCCATCTGTCCTTTACTCTTCATTAGTTTTCCAAGTTCTAAAAAACATGGGGGATTCAGTTTAACTTATTTATTACCCATTATGTGACTTCTTATTGTAAACTCTCAATGAATAATCATTATGATGGATATAGAAGTAAGATAATTTTTAAAATTATAGAAAAGTATTAAATTATTTTGTTTAATAATTCTTAAATTTTTAGTTATTTCTAAAAGTTTTTAGCAAAAAAAAATTAGGTGAAATTTAAGTTTGCATGATGGACATAAAGCAAGGAGCAGGTGAGTAAAAATCCTTATTAATATAAGAAATGAACAAATTTTACTATATTCATCAATACAATACAACTTATTTTATAAATTTATGAGTTGGATGATGAAAAAGACAGAATCTAGTTTTTTTCCTTCAAAATGAATCATTCAGTTACTTGTACATTAAAAACACATAAACAGACGTATTACTCTAAAATCCTTATTATGAAAATATGAACATTCCAGTTACTGTGTGTGTGAGTGTGCATGTGTGTGTGTGTGTGTACTGCTCAGCTCATGCAGGTCATGAAGTTCCACACATGTCCAGACCAGCATTATATTGTTTCCACAATATCTGAGCAGTTATTCAAATTCAAAGGCCAATGAGAAATTAAACACTCTTGAGCTTGGCAATGAACTACAGACTGCCTGTGTGCTATTGGTATAAAATTGGAGCATTTCTTAATTCAGAGAGAAGGAAAAACCACAGCTCTTAAAGTCTTTTACTTGCTAGTTACCATTTACCTGCCCCAAATGTCAAAACGTACATATTGCTATAATAGGAAGTTCTGATTATCTTAAATTGTATCAAACCCTTCTACATTTTTATCATATTATCTACCTACGACATAAATATAAGCAACACTAATAGTCAAAGATAAAACAATGTACACATAAAGTGCAGATCTGTGTGGAATGGGTGTAGACAACGTATAAACAAAACATTTAAAGCAGTATAAGTCAGTAAACCATAACTAAAATTAAAATATCTATTTCCTTATATATAAGAAACCCTATATTACACAGGAAGACAAAAAATAGCCTTCGTTGAAAATTTATCATCCCTGTGTACTCTCTTAATGCCTCTTCAAACATGTTAATGCTCATTACTAATTTTGTGATCCCTATATTATACTTAAGAATACTAGGACTGGCTGGTTAGCTCAGTTGGTTAGAGTATGGTGTTATAACAACAAGGTCAAGGGTGTGGATCCCCGTACTGGCCAACTGCCTATATATATTATATATATTTAAGAATACTGCAGCTTATTATTTTGGTAACTTTACCCAAGTTAAGCAGTTAGTAGGTGGAGGGTAGCAGTCTTGTTCTAAAGTCTGAACTTTTGGCCGGCCCGGTGGCGCACTGCTATAGTGCCCTGCTTGGGAAGCGCGGTGGCGCTCCCGCCGAAGGTTCGGATCCCACATACAGACCGGCCGCTCACTGGCTGAGCGAGGGGCGGGGGCAACACCGAGGGTTGCGATCCCGTGGCCGGTCCCGGTCGGGTACGGGCGCAACACTGAGGGTTGCGATCTGTTGCCAGTCACGAAAAAAGACAAAAAGGAAAAAAAATAAATAAATAAAGTCTGAACTTTTACCAATAATTCAATGGAATGAGTAATGATTATTAAGAAGTCCTTAGTAATTTTGCAAAAAAATTAATATGTGAAAATTTTTATATTTTTCTAGAAATTTTACAAAATATAAACATATAAAAATAAATGGGCTGGTTAGTTATTTGTTTAATAAAACTGTTTTTTTTTTAAACTTTGATATAAAAATAACTGTGTCCAGCCTTCTAAAGTATCTAATTCTAAATATAACTGTTGAACTCTGCTAATGGAATATGTATGTTCCAACAGTCATCCTCTAGCTATGTTAACAAAAACTTTTGGTAGGAAAAAAAAGCACTTTCAATATGATTTAGCTGAAAAAGCTCCTAATAGGACATGTATCAGAGGAGTTAGAAGTTTTGCTTATCTTGATAACATTATAAAGGTGATTTGGTAATTATTTTAAGCTACAGTGTTTAAAGGAAATGAAAGTCACATAGAAAGTTTTTGTGTGGGTATGTTTTGTTTGTTTTTGATGAGCAAAGATAACAACTCACTAACACCATCTGGATGCTTATAATTAAATTTAATTAAAAGTAACCTTCAACTACCATTTTCTTATAATATGCACACACATCACATATATATTTTTTTCATACTTATTTTGTAATAGTTCAAACTATTTATGGCACACAAAGCTTTGCAAATTACCCATAAATCTGAGTAAAACTATATTAAATGTATAAATTCATTTTTTACAAACTAATTTTTAAAAAGGAAATATGCCTTAGGGAAAATGTAAGTTTCCCAATTTTCCTGAATTTGGAGGGCTTTTTTTTGGGGGGGGGTATTTTTTGCATAATTTTTCCTAAAATACCCTGTGACATTGGTTGTCATCTTGAATTTTAAGGGGAACTTTTTTCTTCTTATAAATCCTTTCCATATGTTCAGTTGTTACTAATTCAAATGGGCCTAATTTTTGCATAAGATTCATGTGAAATATTCTTCCTATGCCAATTTTTGAAATATTATTTCATTCAAGAATAAAAACCTTAAAAATAATGAAATGTTGGTTAAAATGGCTGAGTATACCTAAAAACTTTGAATGTACTTTGAATGAATTCAGAGCAATGTTTTACCACCTTGACTATTTTTTTGTTTACTTTGATTTAACCTCCCCTTTAGCTTGTACTGATATCACATTTCTTGCAAGATTACTGTAAAACCTCTCTTGATTTCTAAAATGTAGGAGGATTGATAAACATTTCTAGAATTTCAGCTTCTTTTGACTACTAATTGTGGGCAGTCCATCTTAGGAGCTATTCCAGATGATGCGTTTTTTTGTTTGTTTGTTTTATATTATACATACATGTGGGGTACAACGTTGATTTTCAATATTTGTGTAGAATGTCTTGTGGTTAGATCAGTATAGTTTATTCATCATTACAATACACAATCATTCTTTGTGTCCATTGACCAATTCCTCATTAGCCCCATTCCCTCTCCCTTCCCTCCCTCCCCTTTTCCACCTCTAGTTTTCTGAAAGTTCAACGTATTACTGTGATTGTTGTTTCTTTTTTTTCTTTCTCTCTGTCTCTCTTTATTGTTCATTTGCTTATTTATGGAATCAGCTCCCAGTTATGAGTGAGAACATGTTGTATTTCTCTTTATGTACCTGGGTTGTTTCACTTAGGACAATTTTCTCCAGGCTCATCCATGTTGCAAATGGTAGAATGTTATTCTTTTTTATGGCTGATGATGCTATTATTTATGGTATGCTGCAGAAATAATTTTTAAAGACTTTGACTCAATACATGGGTTCTAGTGTTAAAATGCTTTCAAATATTACCTGTAGAGCTAGGGCTAAGGTCAGGAGCTCACAGACCCCTCGAACCCATTAACAAGCCCTTCACACACTGGTCTTTGAGCTAGGTAACCGGCAAAAAGGTCCTTGGAGCCTTGGTTGAAGAATTAATAGGCTTTATTCATCACACACATCTGATACCTAGGAAGTCCAAAGAGAAATTCAGAAACTCAACTGCTACGGGCAAACTCCAAAAAAAAATGAAAGTGAGCAGCTGTCAACAGAGTAAACATGCTCTATTGTTAGATGTGAACTCTCTGCCTCAGGCTGCTTCACAAACTGCAAAACACACAATAGCTACAAAACAAAAAAGGTACTTTGGTGCACATGTGCACTAACTCCACCCACACAACTTGTTTACAAGAAATGTGCTGCTCGGCCCCCCAGCCAGACCTGAGCTGAGAGAGCCTGACTAAATTATTTTATTTTCCCCATACTACCTCTTTTAATTACACGTAAGTTTATTCTTCTGAATTTCATATATCTTAAATGTAAAATGAAAATAATTCTTATCTTACATCATGAAAATGTTTCTAAAAGCACCTGATATACCATTATATATAGTGTTCCTTCACTTTTCTCCTCAGGTAAACCAAACTTTGTTTTAACCTGTTTTCTAAGTACATATTGTTTTTTTCTTTACTACATAAGTAAAATGTATTAAATTATAAAATAGGATAAACATCACATCTTCCCTTAAGAGGACTAGGCAGAATGTGTCTCTGATTTGTAAAATTCAGAGAAAATCAACCTGATACTATCAGGGAAAAGATAATAAAGGGCATACCTTCAGGCCAATAAGGATGAATGCACAAAGGCAGTATGTATCTCTGAACAACTGAGGTTATGAATGTGAATATAACAAACAAAATGCAGATACAGAAAAACTGTAAGCTGTGATGATTGTGCAAACAAAAAAGATGTTATGAAGCCATTAAAAGTCTAAGGATAAAATAAATCAAATATATTATATAAAGTACACCACTCACTAGGGAGCTATGTTATACAGCTTAGTACCTGCCTCTGTGTGGTATTTCTTGTTGACTTAATAATATTATGGGTATTCTTATACAGTTGGCTATAAATTGCTTATTAGTGGTGGTGGTATTGGGATTGTTAAGCATAAAGCACAGGCGGAAGTTATAAATCCTGTAGGGAACATAAGGAATGGGGCACTATCACAAGATAATAGGGCGAGCAACTCTCAGAATGGTGGTGCGAGGAGACCTGTGGACCCTCTCCACAGCAAAACAAACTTAACTGGTGAAGATTATTAAACACACACACACACACACATACTTAAAGTCTTCGGGAAATTTTTTAGGGACATATAGCAAATTTAAAAATATTTATTGTGGAAAATCTATTAAATCTCACTAAGAACAGCAATAGTTGGTGGCATTTGAGCTACAGCCCACTCAATTTCCTCATGAGTTCATTACAATGGAAGCTCTAATCCTGGCAAGAACATTCACAAGCATAGAGCTCTTACTCCCCCAATATATCAGCCAAGGGCTAATTTATCTTCTAAGGAGAGGGGGAATCAGGCTATCAGCTTTTCTATTCCCATAGCTCCATGTTTTAGATGTTTTAGTCCAGGTAAGAAAATATGAGCCATCTGAGATTCCTTTCTCCACCAAGCTCCTGTGCATAGGGCAGAAGCTCCAGGACCCAGTTAATGCTGGGGCTCCAATTTCCTTTGCTTCAGATTACTCATAGTGCAGAGATTCCTTATAAGTAGGGAATATCTGAGAAGACTAGAGGCTAAAAGCCCAGCACAAGAAAAAAATGGACAAATATCCTCAAAGGTTTTGCCCAGAGGAAGGAGCAGTAAATAGGAAAAAAGAGTTTAGAAGTTCACCCTCAATTACAACTGACTTTTCATGAAACAGATAGTGGGTAAGTTCAAGTATAAGGGGACTTTGATGGTCTTTGGTGGTAGACAATTAAGAAGAAGCTAGTCACTTTATAAGAGCATAAAGCTAAACTTTAGACCATCTAGAAGATTAACAAAGAAAAAAAGAGTCAGCTAATAAGATACCTCTTGAGGTTGGAACAAGCCTCAAACGCTGGTCTTTAAAATTCTCTTGGAAAAGGAATAAGCTAAATTGGGCCAAATTTGAAGCAATTTATGTCCCCAGGTAATTGTCAAAACAATAGAGCAACCGCCTAACAATTGGTAGAGGCTAAGAAATTAGTGTGACACCATGAGAGGCAGACAGCTTGAAAGAAATATTAGGGAAAGAGACAAGAAAAGATAGCATTGCTACACTAAGTTTCATCCCAGTAGGACTGGGTGCAGGTCAGGAATGCTCCGTCTAGGGCACCACTTAAGAAGCTGCTCTTATATCGAATGACAGCCTACACTAAAAGAATATATCCAATTACCAAATGAGCAAGCAAAGTCCAACAATAACAAGCCATGATGGGGAGTGGAAGATAGCATCAGGGCTGGTAAAATATATTACCTAAAGTGTACAGTTAAAAAAAAAAGATAAAGAGATAATCAAAACACAGGAAAGTATGATGCATACACAGGGGGCGGGGGGAAAGAAAGCAGGGAATAGAAATTCTATTTGAAAGGGAACAGATGTTGGATTTATTAAACAAAGACTTCAAAGAAGCTCTTATAAATTTTTAAGGAATGGAAGGAAACTATGCTTAAGAAGTAAAGAAAGATATGCTGACAGTATCTCATGAAATAGAGAATATTAATCAAAAGATATGAATTAAAAAACAAATGGAAATTCTGGAGTTGAAAAGTACAATATCTGAAATTTTAAAATAAAAGTCATTAGATGTGTTACATAACACATGTTGGTTGGTAGAAGAAAGACTAAACTTAAAGATAGATTAATAAAGATTATTCCATCAGAAGAATAAAGAAAAAAAAGAAGCACATAAAAATGAGCAGAGGCTCAGAAATATGAGCTATACATGTAGAAGTAACAGCAAAAGAGAGATAAATAACACCAATAAAAATGTATTTGAAGAGTAATAGATGAACACTTCCAAAATATGATAAAAGCATTACTTTACATAATCAAGAAACTCAACAAACTCTAAGTAAGGTAAACATCAAGTTATCTACCATCAGACATATAGGAAAAAAATGCCAAAATCCAAAAAGAAAGAGAAACCTTGAAATCAGCAAGAGAAAAACAACTTGTCATCTACAAGGAAATCTCAATAAGATTAACAGATCAGCTAGCATCTAATCAAAAACAATGCAGGCCACCAGATAGTAAGTAGGATGACATATTCAAAGTGCTGAAGGAAGAAAAAATACCTCAAACAACAAACCTATTTGCAGTAAAACTATCTTTCAAAATGAAGGTAAAATAAAGACATTACAATTTTTTTAAAGGAGATATGATTGCTAAAAGACTCACTTGATAACAAATACTAAATAAAATTCTTCAAGCTACAGCAAGTACAGGACCAAAAAACAAAGAGCACTGGTAAAGGTAATTATGTAACTTGAAAAGACAGTAAAAAGGTATTTTTTTTTCTTTATTTGCTTAACTGTTTTAAAATGTGCTATGTAAAGCAATATATCATTATAATGTTAAGTCTAATACATATAGAAGTATAGCATAATAGTCAGTAATAGCCCCAAAGAGATGGATGGGATAGAAGCTATATTGAAATAAGAAAATGAAACCAAACTTAAATCCACAGTAACAAATAAAGAGAACAAAAGGAATAAATAGGAAGGTTAATACAAATACTGCATATATGTATAAATATACACTTGTTCTTTTATTCCTGACTAGATTAAAAAAGAAAAGTAGATTCGAGTATATACTATGTACAGGAGACACATTTTAGATGCAAAGATACAAAAATGTTGAAAGCAAAAGGATGAAAAAATACGTAGTATAAATAGCATCCATAAGAGTGCTGCATTAATATCAGACAAGGTAGACTTAAAAAAATGTTACTAAGGATAAAGAGAAACACTTTATAATGATAAAAGTGCCAGTCAATCAGAAACTATTGCAGCTGTATTAATATATGCAACTAACAGCAAAGTCACAACATACATTAAGTAAAGTCAATCAGAAATAGAGAGAATTTAGTAATTTAACAGTAATGGTTATAGAGTTCAATACCATAATTGTAATAATGGATAGAAAACTAAGCAGAAGATCAGCAAGGATATAAGTGACTCAAATAAAACTATGAGCCTTCTAAACATAACAGACATCTATAAAACACTTAACATCAAAATGTATGCTCTTCTCAAGTGCAAATGGAATAGAAAACATTATCCAAGATACACCATATACTAGGCCACAAAACACTCCCGAATAAATTTAAAAGGACTGAATCATGCAAAAATTTTTCTGACTTCAATACAATAAAATCAGAAAATAGTACAGTAAGAAAACTGGGAAATTCATAAATATGAAAATTAAAAAGAAAACACTCCAAATAGGTAAGCCAAAGAAATCACAAGAAAAATTGTATAGCATATGAATTATATCTTAACTAAGCTAGAGAGGAAGACAGAGACAGAGAGAGGTAACAATGGACAGAGTACAACTCTGAGTAAAAAGAACAGAAAGAGTACACCTTATAACAGATCTATTATTGTGTGATCGCTACTAAACCACTTTACTTCCTTAATTGTTTAAATTCCTACAACCATCTATTCATTAAAAGAACACTTAAAACCACTTTACAGAGAAGCATAATAAGAGAAAATCAACAGGTGAACAGATGAGTGGTTACCTTTACTGGTTGACATTTGATAACTATTTTTTTGAATAAGAAAATGGATGGTTTAATCCATAGTTATTCATTTGTAAATGAATAAATTTATATTTGAATTCATGAATGTAGAACCTACTCCCCACTCTCATGCTTAAAAAAAAAAAAAAAAAACTGTTTTGGGGAGGAAAATAATGGCAAACCTGTGACATTATTGAGAGCAGGCCGTGGTGAGATG
Organism: Galeopterus variegatus; assembly: GCF_000696425.1. Taxonomy (NCBI): domain Eukaryota; kingdom Metazoa; phylum Chordata; class Mammalia; order Dermoptera; family Cynocephalidae; genus Galeopterus; species Galeopterus variegatus. The sequence goes on from NW_007728331.1 coordinate 197,633, forward strand.
TGGCAAGATTTGGGGGTGGAGGTGGTGATAAGTACCCAACTATCATGAAGAGCGAAATGCCGAAGGATTTTCAGAGTAAAATTTAAAATAGAGAAAATGCTAATAGACAAATATCTATTGACAAAATTTTAGTCAACAGAAACTAACCAGGGTCTTGGGGGTTTAGGTAACCACCACCTCTCTAAATCAAAGAAGCTTTTATCCTGGTGTTCCAACTACTGATTTCCACGTGCTGCTAATGGCAAGAGAGGACTGTGTCATCATCTTTCTCTCCATTTAATTATTGAAACTAATGGCAAAAGTCTGTGTATTAGTAATCTTCTTCCTGTTTTATAAGGGCATATATGAGTATTTGACTAAGTTTAAGTATGTTCCGAGGTACCGAAAAGGGCAAACAGAGCTAAATGACTACTGACTACACAGCTGGCATACGGGTGTAGAACAGTAACAAAGTTCGCTTCCTCTATTTTTGGTTATTTCCCTGAAGTCCTTCTTTCTTGTAGTATTAAGCTTGTCTACTCAGGAAAAAAAGAATAACTGAAGGGAGCCAGCTTAAGAGCCATTTAATAACCAGTAACAGCAGCAATTCTGTTTGCTCTGAAATATTCATTCTAATTATTCTTCAAATCTTCTTAACAGATGTCACCACAACATCCTGACCCATCCCCAGGGATAAGATTGACATTTTCATCCAAACTCTTTCATTAGATATTTCTTTCAGTAATCATTCAGCATTTAAAAAAAAAAAAATCAGCATAAATAGCCAATTGGAAATCTGCCTCTGGTCACAATTGTAATAGTTTAAAATATTTTCATGTAAAATTCATGATTTTATATAACAAAGTCCTATCTTCCTTCCCCTCCCCCAATATCTCTGAAAATAGTTTTAATCTATTTAAACTTATTCACTAGAGGGAATTCTTTAGAAAGAGTCTACTGTGTTAGGAACATAAGGATGGGATATATTAAAGTGAAAAAAAAAAAAAAAAACAGGTTATTCTTGACATCTTGTAAAGAGATTGGCCTTTATCATATGCTAAGAAAAATGGGTAGTTATTGAAAGTTTTAAAGCAGAACAGGGATAATATCCTGCAAAGTGTTGACAGGTAGCTGATACTGTAACTGAGTCTTTACAAGGCCATTTCACCATTGCATCAAGACAGATACTACAGGAAGGTGGAGAGCAAAGTAAGACCAGTGGTTTCATTGAGCATGTTCCCATTTTTGCACCTCTTTCACTGTGAAGTAAGTTCTTTGGTCAGAATCAATGCTGTGTGGAATAATATGATGGTAAATAAGGTATTCTGTTAAGTCCATGGAAGGTAGTTTTGGTGGAAGCTTTGCTTGCGGGGAAGGCAAATCCATATCCAATGTATCTATCTCAGTAGAAGCAAAATGCTACTCTTTCCATGATGGACAGAAGGAGGGCTACCTGCCACCAAGTAGCTGGCTGACCACCCTGGCTAAGGGTGCTACACTGAGGGTTCACTGTAAGATAGTCCTGAGCTAAAACTCCATTGGTCATCTGTCCTCCATAAGTACCTACTCTGACTGAAGTGCTGTTTTGGGTCTTCTGGAATTCATGTTATTTCCAAGACAGTGTTGAATAGTCCTCAGTTGTATTAGTCAGGGTTCTCCAGACAGACAGAATCAATAGAATATGTTATAAAAATATGAGAGGAGATTTACTAAGGGAATTAGTTCATGTGATTGCGAAGAAAATTCCCACTATAGGCCTTCTGCAAACTGGATGCCTGTAGTGTGGCTCAGTCCAAGTCCAAAGGCCTCAAACCCAGGAAAGCTGATGGTATCTTGGTGTAAGTCCTGAAACCCAAAAGCTGAAGAGTCTTGAGCTCTGATGTCCACAGACAGGAAAGAAGAGTGTATCTCAGCTCCAGCAGATACAGAAAGATTCACCTCTTTTCTCTGTCTTCTGTTCTCTCCAGACCCCCAGCAGGTTGGATGGTTCCTGCTCACATTGAGGGCAGGTCTCTCCCACTCGGTCCATTCAGACTCTTGTACTAACTTCTGTTGGAAACACCCTCATGGACACACCTAAAAAGATAACTTTACCAGGTTTCTCGGAATTCCTCAATCTAATCAGGTCGACAGCTAGAATTAACCTTCACAAGTATTTTCTGTATTACAAGTCTGTTTCTGTTGCTTAAAGCAAAATACCGGGATCTGGGTGATTTCTGAGAAAAAAAAAATTATTGCTTATGGTTTTGAGATTCAAAGTCCAAAATCCAAGGAACACATCTGGTGTTGGTGACAGTGACTCAGTGATCTCACATTGCAAGATGGTGGCAGCAGAGAGAGCAAAAAGAGACTATCCTATTGTCTCATGTGCTCTACTTTTAAACCCCTCAGAACCATGCCCATGCCCCTGACCACCATTTTTAATCCATTCACTACAGCATGGTTCTACAATTCAACCTACAGTCTAATCACCTCTTCAAGGTTCCACCTTTCAATTACCATAACAGGATTTTCCACCCTCGACAGTTACAATGGGGATTAAGCTTCAGTGAGGTTGGAGGAGCATCAGGTCTACAGCACCAATGGAGATGGTTTTCTATTTTCCAATGGACAGTTACTCTGATAAAAGGCCATGGGTCTCTTTGGAGAAGGCTGGGAGAAAGATCAACAATATGAATTATCAGTAGTGTATCAGGGTTGTTCTTTGAGAAAAATCTGGCCTCCCCTTGGTTTAAGGAGTTCTCGGTTTGTAAACTGGCTCAAGTGTGAGAATTGATTGAGGGATCATTACTACCTGTTTTTTTATTCGAGTTAGACTTTTGATCCCTTGACCTGGAACTTTTCTGCTTTTACAAATCAGGTAAGAATTTAGTAGGCATCCAATTTATTTCCCTTATAGGAACACCATGACTAAGTAGCCAACACCACAGGTCTGGGAGATTCAATCTATTCTGATTGCTGTTTTGACTCTTCTGTCTGTTACAATAACTATGCCCACTTTGCCTTTGGCATTTCAGTGTTGCCACTTGGCCCCTGCCATCCTGGAATCCAATTACTTTTCTGCATTTATGTTTTCCTATTAAGTGACTGTGGTTCCCGCTGTAATGCCTAGCCTAGAGAGAAGAGCAATTAGAGAGCTCTTCATGGATGCTCCCCTCACAAATTTATAGCTAACAATATTGGTAAAATGTATGTGGGAGTGAGTAAGTCTTAGAAAATCCATTGTAACATTCCAATCTCCTTAAGTCTCTGAATTCCTCTACCTTAAACCAAAGGAGATTGGGCATCTCTTGATCCCTGTTCAGCCAAACAACAACAAAAAAAACCCTTTCTTACTCCCCTAGCTGCAATATTAAATGCAGAATATCTCCTTAGTGAGCTCATCTCAACAAATTTGGCCTTATTCAACTTCATGTTTCTTCCACCATTGTCCCACATCTTTAATATCTATTCCCACATGTGTTCCCTAGTGTGGTGCTTGTATAATTTAGACAACTCAAGTAGTTCTTTGGGAATGTAGCACACCTTCTTATGGACCACTGTAATGCAGAAGCTGTACATCCGAGAAGGCAATCATGTAGTGTTTACCTATTCTGAAGAAATCACCTGGAGGTCCAGCATGTAGAGACATTGGCTTATTAGAATTAAAAGAGGCATTGATGGGGGCTGAATGGTTAGAAGTCTGTGCCACTGTGAAGTACACAATGCAGTTATATAGTTAACAGATGGAAACAGGGTGTAAATCATTTTCAGTCTTATGTGCAGACCCTCACCTCACATAACTCAGAGTGCACCTGAGATCTAGCTAGGTAGATAAGTTAATCAACCTGCTACTCTTCTGGTGCCAGGGTGCTTGTTCATTTACTTAGGGTTCTGCTCCCTCCTGCATTCTGTTTGTCTTAAAGGGGATGTGCTTTCCTTGAGCAACTGCCTTAGCCAGGAGCAACCTCCTGGGGGTGGGGAGAATTCTGGTGTGCAAGGGAAGGGGGAATAGGGCTGTGTCCAGCATTTATCCTACAACCACAATCTGTACCTGACCTTTAAGGACCTGCTGTGACTTGAGTTTAGTTATAGGTCTAGAAGGAAAGAGGGGTGGTAGGGCTGGGTCATGATGAGAATCAGCATTGCTTTGCATGGCGACTGCATAAGGGGGGCCGTTACCATTTTCTCAGGCAATGCAGTGTTAATCCCCTCCACCAGAGGTGATAAGGCTGATACTACTATGGGTGGCGATGCTGCTTCCACTGGTCTCGAAAAGGCCACTTTCACTGGCAAAGAAGACTTATCACAATTTAGGGGCTCAATGTTCCTAGTTTCATCAGGGTATTCACACACATCCCCATCCCAAGTTATATAACTCCATTCCTTCACAATAAGTGCCTTCACTTTAACAGTAGATACTCTTTGAGGCTGGGAGCTCAACCTGCATTGTAACTTAGCCAATTGCAGAATAAGGACTTGTGCCTGATTTGGAGCAATTTTAGCCCTGTAGCTATAGGAGCTAAGAATCTCCTTCTGGGCACACCTAGAAGCTCTTAGGTCATTTATGTAGTGCTTGAACTGGGAATTTCATTCCCTGACCTCATTCTTTTCTTTCACTACATTAGGTATAACCAATCAATGTCACATTCCTCAGTTTTCTAAAAGTATTCAAAAGTATCATATACAGAGTAACAGAGCGCCTTTCCTCTTATAACTTATTTATAAGGAGTATTCAATGCAGACATTTTGCATATCTCTATAAACACTTCACATTATAAACCATCAGTGCTCTTTAGTACTGGAAATAGCAAATAGTACCTTTGGGTATAACCCAATTAAAGAGCCAATTGCAGAAATCCCAAAACCAATTCAGAAAATTTATTATAAAATTTCTGTTCCTCTAGAACTACTCTTGGTACCAAAGTCTGTTTTTTTTTTTTGTTGTTGTTGTTTTGTTTTGTTGTCTTTTTTTTTTTTGAGACCGGCTGCACCGCACTCAGCCAGTGAGCGGTGACCAGCCATCCCCATATAGGATCTGAACCTGCAGTGGGAGCGCTGCTGCGCTCCCAGCGCCGCACTCTCCTGAGTGCGCCACGGGCTTGGCCCCCAAAGTCTGTTTAAGTCAGGATTCTTCAGTGAAAATCCAACAGAACCAATATGATATATAGATAGATGATAGATATATATGGATAAGAAGACATTTATTACAGTAATTGGCTTACATATTTACAGAGACCCTTGATTTTCAAGCTGAAAAAACCCAAAAAGCTGGTGTTGTAATTCAGTCTAAGTTCGAAGGCCTGAGAACCAGGGGAGTCAGTGGGGTACCTCTCAGTCCAAGGCTGAAAGACTGAGAACCAGTTGGAGGTGGGGGGTTTGCTGCTCATATAAGCCCCAAAGTCTGAAAGCCTGAGACCCTGGAGCTCAGATGTCTGGCAGTAGGAGAAGATGGATGTTCCAGCGCCGAGAAAGAGAGAGTAACTTCTCCCTTTCTCTGCCTTTTTTGTTCTATCAGGGACCTCAATGGATTGAATGATGTCTTCCCACATAGAGAAGGACAGATCTTTTTTACTGAGTCTACTGATTCAAATGCTGCATTAGTACATTTCTGTTGCTTATAACAAAATATACAGAACTCAGTAATGTAGAAAGAAAATAAAATGTATTGATTACAGTTTCTGGTGGTGGTGACAATGACCCATGGGTCTCACATTGCAAGATGGTGGAAGAAGAGTGAGAGCAAGAGAGAGCAAGAGGACAACTTCTTCATTCACTCTCATTTTAAAGCCTTGGAACCATGCCCATGACCACCATTTTTAATCTATTCTCTACAGCATTCTCTACAGCCTACAACATAATCACCTCTTCAAGGCACCACCTTTCAATGACCATAATAGGATTTCCCACCTCCAGCAGTTGTGTTGCAGTGAGTTACTGTGAACTCACAGGGAGAAGCAGGAAACACCGACGCTTAAGTCAGGAAACAGAGTTTATTGATATGCCAGCACTGGCTCACAAAGCCAGCACTAGTCACAAAGGCTGAGCCCTGAACACAGCAGGGCTGTTATTTTTATATCATAGCATTTCCAGGTTTTTGTAACAGAGAAAGAGTGGTGATCTTATGATCTTTCATGGTTATGACTTTGTCTCAAGGTGGTAAATTACATCAAGAGAAGCAAAAAGGAAAATTCTGTTACAGCAGTGTGTGTTAGCTGCAGTGTAAAAGAAGGCAGGGCTGCAGCTGCAGCTGAGTCTGTATGATATCCTGGTGAGGGTCTTGGTTATAGAATAGTCGGTCACAGCTGGGCAAACAGGAGTGCCTAACAGCCACAGCGGGGCAGGACACAGCCGGGTAAGTACGAGTGCCTCAGTTATGGCAGGGAATAAGCTTCTAATATATGAAACTTGGGGGACATGATCCAAGCTTCAGTGAGTTTTGGATGGACATAATTCAATCCACTACAAATATTAATCTCTTCCAGAGACACCTTCACTGACACACCCAGAGATAGTGTTATACCATATGATAGTATTCCTTAACCCAGTCAAGTTGTCCCATAAGTTTAACCAGTTTGAATAGTACATGCCTATTTTGTTTCATTTTTGAAATTTGTCTTATTCTTCTCCATGTTCTTTTTCTTTTCCTTTCAATATTCCAACTGTGTATATATGACAGCTTGACATTGTCTTAGTGGTAAAGCTCACAAAAGAAAATAGTCCACCATATGTTATGGTCCCAGGAGTTTCTCACTTTTTTTGATAGTTCACACTCAGCCTACAGCAAAATTACAGCCTTCATGTCAAAATTACTATTTAAATGCTTCTGTTAGTTTATGGCTGCAGCAGCTCCTGTTCCTGGTGAGGTCTAGAGATTCACATATATCTCTAGATCTTGGAGTAGCAGTTTGCCCTGTGACTTCAATTCCCTGATGTGTCAAAGAAAACTGTTTCCTAGAATATCCAACACTTTCTTGTAAGAATGGGCGGGTTGACTTCCAAGCTCTTTACAAGTAAGAGCGGACACTGGAAGTTCTTGAAAGTAGAATTTTGATTTTAGAAAGCCCAAAGAGAAATGTTGCACTAGAGTGGTAAATCAAAAGAGAATTATGGAGAAAGAAAGGGTACAGTCACTGGTTAATTCTGAATCATTAAACAAATATGATACACATTTCTCTACATGTTGCAGTTTCCAAATTCACCTTAGGAATCAGACTTCCCATGAGAATTACATATTTTCTGGTGAGAGAGTTGGAGAACAACTGACTGAAGAAATTCAACTCAATTGACTGAATCCCCTTAATTTCTAGGACTACTGTTGTGAGAAGCAAAGCTGAGATATGCATCTAGCCTTTAAGTGTGTTCTCATTGCATTATACCATTGGCATTCAAAAGTATGGGACTCAAATAGCACCATAAAAATCATCTGTTAGCTTTTTAGAAATTCACATTTTGGATCTTATCCCAGAAATATTAAATCAGAAATTCTGGGAGTGAGGCCCAGCAATCTGTGTATTAAAAACTCCTCCAGGTCATTCTAATGTGGGCTAACGTTTAAGAACTGATTCACTACATCCTATGATAGAATTATTTCAGCTGTAGTATCACCCTAGAAGGTCAGCACACCACATACTGCTGAAAGCTCCTCCACTCCCCCTGCATTACAAGATAACAGTGGAAGCAAGCTTGACTCTGCCACAGGCCAGAACAATATGGCAAAATAATAAGTCCATTAGGAAGGCACCTTATTGAATATTGACCGATTAAAATGCCTTATTTGGAAATTTGGCTTTAGGATTGACTTGAACAAAGATAAGTCAGCATTTCTGAATAATGTCTATTTTAAAATATAGTCTGGAAGGTATAAATATTAGTCTTCCCATTAAAAAGGAGAATGAAGGTGAAATGCAGAGATACTTCAAGAAGTAATTGAAACAGATGTCTTCCTAGTTCCCCTACTGTTCTCCGTCAGTGGTTCTAGTCTATTCCAGAGATAAAGCTTAACTCCTAACATGGGTTTTTGTGAAACTTGTACATCCTTGCAATTAGATACCAATTTTGCTTAAGCTAACTTGATTGGTATTCTGCTTTGAAAAAAATATTTTTTTTCCCTTTTCTTATTATGTCAGTAACTTTCACCTTTTCTCTTAAAGGAAGCACTTTATTGCTTTTCTTTGGCATATTGAATTGCCAGAATCACTATTTTTGTGCTTTTGGGCAATTACGAAGTAAAATAAGGCTTATATGAAAACAAGCACTGTGATACCATTACAGTGGATCTCATTACCAAGAGAACTATGAAGTGATTAGCAGGCAGGAACATCTACAGCACAGGTCTGCTGGACAAAGACAGGATTCATGTCCTGGGTAGGATGGGGTTGGATGGAACAATATTTCATCACACTACTCAGAATGGCACACAATTTAAAACATATGAAATGTTTATTCCTGGAATTTTCCATTTAACATTTTCCAGTTGCCATGGAACACAGGTAACTCAAACTGTGGAAAGTGAAACTGTGGTTAAGAAGAATATACTTTAGTTGCCTGTGCTTTTGGAGTCCTTATATCAAACTAAAAAGCTTCCGCACAGCAAAAGAAACAATCAACAGAGTAAACAGACAACCAACAGAGTGGGAGAAAATATTTGCAAAATATACATCTGACAGAGGATTAATATCCAGAATATATAAGGAATTCAAACAACTTTACAGCAAAAAACCAAATAACCCAATTAAAAAATGGGCAAAGGAGCTGAACAGGCATTTCTCAAAGGAAGATGTATGAATGGCCAACAGACACATGAAAAAATGCTCAACTTCACTCAGCATCCAGGAAATGCAAATCAAGAACACTTTGAGATGCCATCTCACTCCAATTAGGATGGCTAATATCCAAATGACTGAGAATTATAAGTGCTGGAGAGGTTGCAGAGAAAAAGGAACTCTCATAAACTGTTGGTGGCACTGAAAAGTGATGTAGCCTGTATGGAAAATGGTATGGACGTTCCTCAAGCATACAGATCTACAATATGACTCAGCTATTCTACTGTTGGGAATGTACCTAGAGGAATGAAAATCATCATGCAGAAGGGATACCTGTATCCCAGTGCTAATTGCAGCTCTATTAACAATAGCCAAGAGTTGGAACCAGCCCAAATGTTCATCATCAGATAAATGGATAAGGAAACTGTGGTATATCTACACAATGGAATACTACTCTGCTATAAAGAAGTATGAAATACTACCATTCACAACAACATGGATCAACATAGAGAAAATTACATTAAGTGAAACAAGTCAGGGACAGAAAGATAAATACCACATGTTCTCACTTATTTGTGGGAGCTAACAATAGATAAATAAATACACAAACAAATGGGGCAGGGGAAGAAGACACAACAATTACAAAAATTCCTTGAACTTTTTAAGTCAGGAGAATAGATATGATGGGAACAGGAACAGGTAAAGGGGCATGAAAATCAACTACAATGTGTATTGAGAAGCAAAATAAAATAAGAGAAGAAAATTTTAAAAAGAATATACTGTACCTAAAGTCATAGAAATAAAGAATGCCAAACTGAAATAAAACTAAAGCTTAGTACACCTGGAAGTTTTGAGAATTATCTTGCCACTTATGAGCAAACCAAGTAGATTCATCAATTTATTTGATCTCTCCTTAGATCTCTTTTCAGTAAATCATTCCTAACAAAACCCAAGAAAAGGAAGGCATTATGATATAACATTTATTGCTGCTTATTGAAATAAACAAAAATTCCTCAAGTCTCTTTCATGGGACAACATTTGGAATGCTCACTGTCCTTCATCAAGGAGCAGACAAATATATAAATACTAAGCTAGCAGCAGACTAAGTGATGCTGAGGTTGGCTTTCCTTAAGTAGTGGCCTAGCTAATTATAAAGAAAAAAAAATTAAAAGAATCTTTTTAATTAAAAAATTTGTTTTTAAAAACACATAACATCATTGAATTTACCATCTTAATCATTTTTAAGTTCACAGTTTAGTAGCATTAAGTATATTTACATTGTTGTAAAAGGGATCTCTAGAACTTTTTCATGTTGCAAAACTGAAACTCTATTCCCATTAAACGGTAATTTCCCATCCCACTTTGACCCAGCCTATGTCAACCACCTTTCTATATTCTGTTTCTATGATTTTGACTTTAGATACTTTATAACCTGTGGAATCATACAGTATTTCTCCTTTTGTGACTGGCTTATTTCATTTAGCATAATGTCTTCAAGGATCATCCATGCTGCAGCATGTGATAGTATTTTTTTTTAAACAATAATGCATAATATACTATTGTATGTATATACCAAATTTTCTTTATCCCTTTATGGGAATTTGAGCAGCTTCCACCTCTTGGTTATTGTGAGTTATGCTGCAATGAACATGGATTTGCAAATACCCCTTTGAGATCCTGCTTCCAATTCTTTTAGATACATATCCAGAAGTGAAATTGCTGGATCATATGGTAACTCCATTTTTTAATTTGTTGAGGAAACACCACACTGTTTTTCATAATGGCTGCACCAGTTTACATTCTCACCAACAACACAAAAGAATTCCAGTTTCTCTACATCCTCAAAAAACACTTATTTTTTTCCCATTCTTTTGATAGTGGTCACCCTGATGGGAGTAAGATGACACCTCATTGTAATTTTTATTGGCATTTCTCTTATTAGCGATGAGTGATTGTGAGCATCATTTCACATATTTGTTGGTCATTTGTAAACCTTCTTTGGCATATTATCTATTCAGGTCCTTTGCTCATCTTTTAATAGAACTTGTTATTTGTTGTTGCTACTGAGTTGAAAGAGTTCCTTAGGTATTCTAACTATTAACACCCTACCAGATATGTCATATACAAATATTTTCTCCCATCCTGTTTTTCTTCTATTTTCCCCCCTTTTTTGTTTTGTGTTTGATTATTTTACAATCTCTTGTGTGGAGAGCTGATTCTATTTTCTCACATTCTGAAGGCTGCCTTTTCACTCCGTTGATTTTAAGGCACAGATTTTAAGTTTGATGTAACTGCATTTGTTTATTTTTCCTTTTGTTGCTTCTGATTTTGATATTATAATTAAGAAATAATTGCCAGATTCAATGTCCAAAAGCCTTTCTGCTATGTTTTCTTCCACCCAGAACTTTTACAGGTTGAGTTCTTAAACTTAAGGTCATTAATCAATTTTGAGTTGATTTTTGTATATGGTGTAAGATAAGGGTCCAACTTCATTTTTTGCATATGAGTATCCAGTATTCCCAACACCACTTGTTGAAAAGATGGTCTTTCTTTTATTGTGAGTCTTGGCATCTTTGTCAAAGATCATTTGACTACATATGCAAGGATTTATTTCTGTGTTCTCTTTCCTGTTTCATTGGTCTATTTTCCTTCTGCTATTAATTTCTAGTTTAATTCACTTTTAGTTGGAAAAGATTTTGTATAATGTCAGTTTTCTCAAGCTTATCAAGACCTTTTTTGTTGCCTAACATATGATCTATCTTCAAGAATGTTCCACATACACTTGAGAAGAATGTATATTCTATTGTGTGGAGTATTCTGTTTATGTTTAAGTGGTTTATAGTGTTAATTTCTCCATTTTTAAAATTGATATTCTGTCCTGTCATTGTATCAATAATCAAAACTTGGGTGTTCAAGACCCCTGCTGTTATTGTTTTGCTGTCTATCTCTCCCTTCAGTTCCGTCATTGTTTGCATCATATATTTGGGAACTCTAACTAATGCTAGATGTTTTTTTCTCTTGTGACTGCTTTTGTCTCAAAGTCTATTTTGTCTCATGTAAGTATGACTACTCCTGCTCTCTCTTCTCTGCTTCCCTCACTTTATTTATTGATAACATAAATTACTACTTTTTTATTGCACATTCATTAGCAAAGATTTATAGATAGTTCTTTTGCTCTTTTTAAAAAATGATGTAAGAGATATAAAAGTAATTTATGCACCTACATTATACTTCTAAAGATTCTATATTTGCCTACATGTTTGCCTTTATTAGGGAGTTTGGTAATTTCATATGGTTTTGTGTTACTTTTTAGCATCTTTTTGTTTCAACTTGAAGGATTCCCTTTACAATTTCTTATAGGGCAGGTCTAGCAACAATGAATACCTTAGTTATTTGCATATCAATTTCTTTAGGGTAAGTTTATGGAGAATTAGTTTGTTCTTTTAATCAGGCCATGTTTCTATATTTCTTTATATGTCTGTTATCTCTCGATGGGACTTTGGCATTTAAAAACAACAGCTGCTTCTCTCAGTCTTTATGGTCTGGCTTCATATAGGCAGACCTTCATCAATCAATCTGGCTTGGAATTCTGGGAGCCTCTTTGGAGGATATGTCTTCTCTGGGTTTGTGCATAAAAATTCCTAATTTAGGAGTGGTTGTTTCTACTCAGGAGGTCCAATCTATGTCTGTTTCTGATACTGCAAACTCTTTGGTGCTAGACAAAACCAAAGTGTTTGTTCTCAGCAGCCCCCAGCATGGTTCCTGTTCCTGTAAGCATTTCAATTCAGGCCAAGAGTCAATCCTTTAGGGAGCATTCCCTCCACCCAAAAAAGTCATAAGCTTGGACGTACATTCTACTCTTCTCTTTCTCTCCCCCCAAAGAAGCAGTAATTGGTCCATTTATTGCTGTTAAGTCATTTTCTCCATGAGTGAAGAGTGTCTGATGCTTCCTATTCTTGCTAGTGTTATCCTCCTTGAAGGATTTTCTTTTTTTAAATCTACTGAATAAAAGGTAGATATATGTGCATGAATATAAATCCAATAACATTTTCCTCTGCTATCCATCCCAAAGCTAGTGATGTACTATTAATGATAGAAAGGTCATTCTGAACAACATTAGATGAAAGCATATGGGTAATATTTTTTGTAGAACCAGTATCATCTTTGGGGTAAAATAAGTTTTACAATTTCAATCTTTGATTTTAGACTATAGTCATTACTTAAGAGATTTTTGCTTTTATTAAAACTGTACTGATTTTGTAATGCAAAAAGAATCCATTTGATCTGGACAAATGACAATTCTTAGTGGCAGTAGGGGATGAAAATTCTTAGAGAATTGATAATCTGACTTTCATAATTTGAGTACATTTTTCATTGACTGTGTTGTGGCCTTGATTAGAAGAAATATTAAAATAAGAGTTGAGGCACAAAATTTAATATGCATTTGTGGATTTAGGGTCTGGAATTAGACAACTCTGAAACATACTGCTACTTTACTTAAAAGTTGGGTGATCTTGTGAAGTTATCTAATCTCTCTGAATATCGGTTTTCTCATATCTAAAATAATGTAAAAATAATACCTACTTCATAGGGTAGGTGTGAGTATTAAACAGTAATTATTAATAATGGTAATCTTAATAGCAACAGCAGTAGTAATAATAATCCTGGTAATAGTGGCTAATATATACTGACTGCTCACCATGGTGTTTGGCAGAGTGGTGAGATTTACGTGTTAACTCACAGAATATTTTTTGTAACATAATATTAGCACTCAATAAATGTTAACTCATGGTGTGGGCGTGTCAGTTGGTTAGAGTGCAGCCTTGTAATGTCAAGGTTAAGGGTTTGGATGCCCATACTGGCCAGCTGCCAAAAAAAAAAAAAAAAAAAGTCTTAAATAAATGTTAGCTCATTGCCATTATTACTTTCACTATTCATGTAAATTGCCAAATTGGGTTTGACTAGAAAATTACATGACAGGTCACTATTAAAAGCCTTTGCTGAAGGAAGCAATGGAGAATTCCAATTTTAGAGGTCAAACTACCATTTATAACTAAAAACAAGTCTGTATATTTCATACCTGGGCATGAGAATTATTTTAAGAAAAATTTAAGATGTGAAAAATTATTTTTTTTCTTATTCATTTTTGTCCCCTCTAAGCTTTTCTATCATTTGTGGTCTGTCTTACCCATTGTCAGGCTTCCTCCAACCATCCAAGATCTCCTATTTTATAGTGATTTTATGGATCTATTCCTATTTCTTCTCCCATACATAAACAAAATTTTCAGGATGTACTATATTAGACTTCTTATCTCTTTTGGTGTCTGTGGAAATAAATACACTGATAATGTTTTAAATACCTGTACATCTATACGTTACTAATTTTTATCAAGGATTCCTTAATACACACTAACACACACAAATGTGTCTCTCTACCTAGTAAATTAATGCATCAATCTACAAAGCAAATATGGCTTTAAGAATAAATCTTAAATTATATATTTCTAGTGCTCATGCTCTGATAAACAGATTAAAAATATGTTTTGGTCTAGATGGGTTTTTAGTGGCCCCTGGAACTCACCACATAGGTCTGTTCTATACAGCCAATACCATCCATGAAAAATTTCTATCCTAGAATATTGGGAGATTTAGATTATTGGGAAATATTCTCCATGTTTTCTATGTCCTAAAACATGACTTGACTCCAGCTGTCATTATAGCTTTTAGAAAATACGGATATCAGTATTTCATCCTCAGATTATGACATAATCATTCAGTCTGGGATGGGACCTGTATATTTTTTTGTGAAAAAAAATTCAGCAGTTGATTTAGATGGACAAACAGGTGTGAGCAATGCTGAATTAGGAATTAAGTGCAGAGTTCCCCACACTAACATTGGAACTCACATAAATGCCATGTCTTAGAGGGAGTAAACAAATAAGTGAAAACAGCACCAAACTGTGTCAGGGAGAAAATATACATTATAGGTAGTTTTTTTTTTTTTTTTTTTTCTTTTAAGTTTTACATTGGAACTCACATAAATGCCATGTCTTAGAGGGAGTAAACAAATAAGTGAAAACAGCACCAAACTGTGTCAGGGAGAAAATATACATTATAGGTAGTTTTTTTTTTTTTTTTTTTCTCTTAAGTTTCTCTACATCAGTACTTCTCAGATTTTAATGTTCCTAGGAATCACCTTGGAATCTTATAAAAATGCAGATTTGGGTTCTCTAGGTAAGGGGTGAGATTTATTTCCATATTTCTAACTAGTTTCTAAGGGAGTGGCTGCCAGACACCAGACCACATCTTTATCTTTTCAAGGAGCAATAATCAAGCAAATTTTGTCACTTTAATAGTATTCGATAAAAACAAAATTTCTGTATTAAATAATAAGTTGTTTATTCTCATGTAAATCAAACAATTAGGTCAACTGAACATTTTTTAACATAGTAGGTAACTTAAGATGTCAAAAATTATATCCTTTTTATCTATGCTGTCCCAAATGTTAGGACTTCCTTCTTTGTTAAGGTCGAGTAATACTGCATTGTATGTATACACTACATTTTCTGTATACATTCATCTGCTGATGGACATTTATGTTGTTTCCATGTCTTGAGGAGTGTGAATAATGCTGCACATAATATGGGAGTGCAGATATCTTTCGGAGATCCTGATTTCAATTCCTCTGGATATATACTAAGAAGTGTGGTGGTTCTATTTGTAATTTTTGGAGAAAACTTTATATTGTTTTCTACACTATTTTACAGAACTGTAAAATAGTGCACTACTTTAGTGCAGAAGTGTTCTAATTTCTCCACGCCAACATTTGCTGTTTTTTCTTTTTTTGATAATAGCCATCTTAATTAGTGTGAAATGAATGAGGGCATTTAACTAGTGAAATAAGCCAGTCACAGAAGGACAACTACTGTATGATTCCACTTACATGAGGCACTTAGAATAGTAAAGCTCGTAGAAGCAGAGACTAGAACTGTGGTTACGAGGGGTTGGGCAGAGAAGAAAATGAGGAGTTGTTCAATTGGTGTAAAGTTACAGTTATGCAAGATGAATTAGTTCTAGATATGTGCTGTGCAGCACAGTGCCTGTGGTAAGTAATACTGTATTATGCACTTACAAATTTGCTAAGAAGATAGATCTAATGGTCAGTGTTGTTATCACACAGATAATATTATTATTATCACACACAAAGGGAGACGGAAAACCTTTGGAGGGGATGGATGTCTATTACCCTGATGTGGTGATGGTTGCAGGTGCATGCCCATACTCAAACTCATCAGATTATTTACATTAAATATGTGCAGATTTTGTAAATCAATTATACCTCAATAAAACTGTTAAACAATATATATCCTTACTGTAGACATGTGTAAAATCTTTTAGGTAGGCATGGTATACATCAAAATTTATTCTATTTTATTTTTAGTTAAGATGTCTTTTACTTGAAACAACATGTCATAGTGAAATTTCTTATTTTGCTGGAATGTTAACAATGTTGTGATCAGTTGCCAGGTATATTTCCAAATATTTTCAATGATTATATCATCAAAAGAGAACTTAATTAAGAAAATTTGATTGCTTTCCTTCATGAGATTTATTTGGAAGTGTTTCAAACCAATGTGATCATCATAATTTGATTACATAATTAAACAAAATTTTATTGTATTTATTTATATACAAAATTAAATTGAATTCAATACAATCTTTGGGATATTAAGGTGGTTATCTGAGTAATATTAAGGTATGGCAGATGCCTGAAATTAATTATTTTTAAAAAGCCATATATTTATTTAAAATATGCATAAGAAAAAATGTTTAAAAAACTTTTAATAGATTAGGTACATGAGAAACTTTGTTTCTAATATTTTTATACTTCTCTATTATCTACATTTTAAGCCACTGACAAGCACAGTGAAATGATCTTTTAAATCACTCATTATACATGATATTCTATTATCTTACATCCATTATAACTTGTTAGAAACTTTTAATAATGCATGACTCCAGAAGGCAATTCTCCATAATAGATACAGATACTTAAATACTACTCCATCTATATTTTATTATTTTATGAAGCATTCTGGCAACTGAGCCAGTAATTTTGTCAGACATGAAGGGTTACTAAGCAGTTTCAAAATTATCCAAAATATTAAATATGACAGCATGAAATAGCAAATCAATTTCATTTTCTTTTTTAAAATTTTTTCTCAGTGAAAAAAGAGTATTTGAAGTGTTCTTATAAACTAAAAAGCTCAATAAAAAAAGTAAGATAATAATTTAAATTTGAAAAATATCCAGTATTCATCATATTATCTCAATCGTAATGCCACAATGTAATAATTTTGTATTAGGAGCATTCATTTTTGGCAGAATTTCTCCCATTATCTTCTCTTATCATCATAGAATAAAAATCACACACTTATTTAATTAAAGCATATATTAGATAAATAAACCCCAATTATTTAAATTTATTTTTAATTAAAAAGAGGAAAAACTTCAACTTTAATTTAGTCCATTGATATAAAATCATTTCAGCTTGGAAGTGTTTGCAGGACCATCTTCCAAAAAGTAATAACATGAACCATATAGAAGAAAATCAAGTTCCAGTATTTGATTAAATAGCCTTTTAAGAAATTAAAAACAACATTGTGAGTGCTGAATAATATAATAAAATTATTTTTTGTAAGGCTAATCTAAGAGTTTACTTGCTATCTATAAAGTTGTAATCTTACTCATATTTTTAATAAAGAAGGGTTACACGGAGTGGAAAAAATTTACTGTGACAATTTTCAGTGCTTATAAAATTGACAAAAGAATAAATAAATATATAAATATGAAAAGTATTTGTTAATATCTTTTCCAAAAACAGAAGTAAAGTGAATCATCTCTACAATAAGACTCTCCACTGTAGGGAAGAAGATCTTCCCCAGTAATCTGTTCTTGCGTTTAATTTGTCTGTTTAGTCAATAAACTTATGGTATACTTTAAATATATTTTGAAACTTTTTGGTTCGTCTTGGCAATAAATAATCAACTAATGAGAACTTCCATGTAATTTTCACTGGTCTTTATAGATAAAATAAACACTAAGATAATTTCTAACACCCGGATAGACATCTATAATTTATGTACATAGAAATTTTTACATTTTACCTCAAACTTCAAATTATTTTTGTGGGGCGAGAATTTTTGTTGTAATGTCAAGTTAATTGCTTAATGCATGCATGTTACAAAACCGGCCTTCTAAGTGTACACTCTGTATAAACCTATGTAGAAAGTACCATTGCGTTCAGCTGTTGCAGCAACATTCTCTAATGCTAGGGTTCCAAAAGGAATTTTTAGCAAATGCATGGTAGGTGTTATTAATACATGGTATTATTCTAACAAACTAATTATTTTAAAATATTATTTTATTAAGTTATTTTTATAGCTGTTTTCTACATTTTTAAAATCCATTTCTTTTAATCCATTATGAAGTGCTGCTGCTCCTCCCAGCATAATATTTTGTCTGACTCTTCTGAATTTTTCTTTTCTTTTTCAATTTTAAGTTGTCATGGATTATGTTATGTAGATTTTTTTGTTTACTTTCGTCACACAGCCATCCAGATGGAAATATTGAAATTTTATTCATTCAGAACATAAAGAAATTTGGCACCCAGAAAAATATATTCTTAAGTGAAAATATAGATAGTACTGACTATTTTGACACCAATGTTTGGTTAGAATAATAATACTTACACAGTTTGTATGTTTAGTGTAAAACATGCACTATGCTGTACCAAGGTTTGTAACATAACTGAATATGATGCCTCGTGAAGCAATTTATCATAAGGTTTCATTCTATGTTTACATAAAATTCAAATTATTATAATCTGATGTCTATCTCCAGAGCAGGATATAATCATTGATCATAGGTAGTGATTAGTCTACAGACTTGAATTTAATTATACACGTGCAACTGAATTAGTTCTGTCATGTTTACTTTCCCAAGAACTGAATTTAGATGTTTTAAGAATTTCTCCTGTAAAAATATAGTACAATTCTTCAAAGAATAATAAAAGTCAATATACGATTCTTCACACCCCTATATGACTTTCTTTGTATTCTAATTTAATTCAATTATCAATGAAAAGAATCAAGAGGAAAAAGTATGCAATTCATTTAAATATTTATATTCCAAGACATTATGACTAATCTTAGAAAGAAATATTGTGGAAGATTTGGTTCAATGTAGGTTTTCAGAGATCTCTCTGTTTTTATTAGAATAAGAGGACTAATCAAGCTTAAAAATATTAATAAAGTCATACACCAGAAGTGTAGCTAAAAAAAGTCATTAAGCGTTTTTCTTCAATTCTTTAATGCACATAATCTAAATATATGAGAATAGAATTCTTGGCTATTTTTTCTTTTCTTTACCTTACCCTGAGATTAAAGTTTCAGATTTTCCACATCTAAGCACCACCAGAAAAATGCATATAATGTTCAATAAAATTGTACTACATTAGTGACTATGAACAGCATTCAGTAAATGGTTTTAATATTAAGCATGTATAGCTAATATGCATAACATTATATTAAAACTGAATTATTCACAGGGGACTAGTTTTCTAAATTTGAGTAAGTTACATCCAGGCACTAACTTAGGAACATACCTTTATTTCTTTTTCCCCTGCTCCACAGTTGACTAATTCAGCAGCAAGAAGGGAGATTATGTGCATTGCTTTATTAATTCAAAAAAAGTGAGCAATAAAAATCATCCATTAGAATATAAATTGTAAAACACACACATATTAGTGACAGCCTTGTGTAGTGTTCTGCTATAAATATTGTATCAATTATCAATGCATTATTTTCCACCAGAAATTGTTTTTAAAAGACCAAGCTAGGGCCGGCCCAGTGGCGCACTGGATAAGTGCGCCGCTTGGGAAGCGCGGTGGCGCTCCCGCCCGAGGGTTCGGATCCCACATGCGGACTGGTTCCCGCTCACTGGCTGAGCGAGGCGCAGGGGCAGCGCCGAGGGTTGCGATCCCGTTGCCGGTCCCCGGTCCGGTATGGGGGCGACACTGAGGGTTGCGATCCATTGCCGGACACGGAAAAAGACAAAAGACAAAAAAAAAATAAGACCAAGCTATTTTTAATATTGTTAAATTAATTTACTTTACATATTATGCAAATAATAAAAAAATCAATAAGTACTGAATATACTTGCTATATATCCAGCATAATGTTAAGCTATGCTTTGAACATACTATTTCTTATTTATTTATTTAGAATTTATCCACCAAATTAGACAAATCTGTTTGCAAGAGTATCTTTGTGAAGAAAAATCTGTTTGCATTATTCTCGTAGGAATATGTGTAAAATAATGTAAGTAAACTGCTGTATTATAATATGGACAAATATATGGGGGCTTCAAAGTAGTTGTTACCTGAGTGTATTGTTCTGCCTAACCACATTGCACCTTCTTAAAAATGCTGAATTTTACTAGTTATGCTTAGTTGGTATACTATCAACCAATGTTTAGAAAAGTAGGTTAAAAGTTCTCAAAGTTATACTGCATTGAGGAGGATTTTATATCACACAATTTTCTTTAATTTTTCTTAGAAATTACTACACTTCTCCTGAGCACTGTATTTGTTTTTGTCTTAAGGTCATGGTGAACTCAAAATTAATTATGTTGGGCTTTTCTACTGACTGCTAGAAAACAATGTTAAATTTTATCAAAATTATTCTCTGATTTCATCAGATAATTAGTTGATTTAATTACTTTTTCCTTCTGAAGAATACTAACTTGTGCAATCCGCTTCTGTACACCTAGCTTGCTCTAACTTAGCTACAGTAAAGCCATCTTAAAAGCTGTTATGCCTAGGGGCATACTCTACTCCCCCTCTTCTTAGGACCTGCTAGACACACAGGATGTTTTGCACCCCAGAGCACAGCTGAGCTGCAGGAGCTAAAGCTAACAGGTCGCTGTAGAGCGTGGAACTTTCCACGAAAAACATGTTTTCATAGGGCCGCTGGGTGAGGGGTCACCTCACACCTGGGTAAAAAGAGATGAGTATGTGGTTACAAGAGGAGGGGTCGCTGAGAGCTGGCCAACCTCTCCTCTGTCACAGGAAAAACTCAGAGCTGGCAGTCTGTCACAGGAAAAGCTCAAAGCTGACAGTCTGTGGTTTTCTTGCTAACGCTAGCACAAGCCTGTGACCGCTAAATTGTAAAGTGCAGAAGTATTCAGTAATCTTTAGACAAAGCTAACCTGCAGATGGCCCAATGTTTATTAGTTAGGAAATCAAAAGGGAAATCACCTACAAACAGGTGGGGTGCCCTCCAATGGGCTTTAAGGTCACTCAAGTTAACCAATGAATATTGTTTATTGCTTTGTCTCCTGGCTGCCAAGAAAACTGCCCTAAAAAATGTATAAAAAGACAGCTAAAAAGCCTGACGGGGTCTCACCCCAGCTTGGCGGTGAGAACCCAACGCGTTGGAAATAATAAACCTCTTGCTAATTGCAGTGCTCGTGGTCTTGTGGTCTCTTCGAGGCGAGTCTTCCCGTTCTATGTGAGGTTGGGATTCATCCCAAATCTTACACTTCTCTGAGAAATTATTTAAGGTGTCATATCAGATTTCAAACTTAGATCAATATAATATGAATAGCAACAAGAATAAAAAGAAAAAAATAAAAACAAAGTAGTTGGTAGTATTTAAATAAAGTTGAATATATAGCCAGGATGGCAAGCTTTTCTACAAAGAGGACATTTGCTTTTTATAACAGCCAGCCTTCAATGTTACACAAGTCAATATATGCCCAAATTTAAAACCAGATAATTGCTTAGTCATGGCACAATCGTTCTTGGTCCACAAAAAATTTAACAAAAATCATCTTAAAAATAGAAAAAAAAGAAGAGTCTATACTAAAATGAACATTATCTTTTTTGAAAACAGTGACATATTTCTTAATACTATTTCTTAGAGCGTTCTCCACATGGGCTGATGACATCTCATGGAAGCATAATTTGATCAAAGAATATCTATTCTAGGAACAATATGGCACAACACTATGAAAGTCTGGGAAAAACTAAAGGTACATTTTACAGAAAACAGAAGAATGTATGAATTTTTACATCCTTCAGGCAATCTTCCACAAATATTGTCTCTTTGAACTAAGCTTTTGATAAACATTGAATGGTTGTAAGCTTGAAATTATACCCCCTGGCTAATGCCTGGAGTGAAACTCTTCCCTACTGTTTGCTGGTTAAAATCTGCCTTATGTTTGGACCAGATATGCTTGTACTAAAAAGTTTAGCACCCTTTTATGAAAACTGAGGAAGCTAGCAAGGGCCTGGGCAAAATACCATGTATACTTCCCACATTATCTCCATTTTGAGTTGAGTCAGAGAGTGTCTGCGCATAAATATAAGATTTTCTTTTAAAAACTTAATTCTTACCAGTGGACACATTGATAAAACTACCAACTATCTATATCTTTAACACTATGTAACATGAACAAAATTATTTTGGTTTAATTTTTTTTTAGGCAGTAGTAATAAAAAGTCCAAAATCTCAAATAAAGTCAAATATCAATAAAATATTACCATAACTGGTTTGGAAGGAAAACATGATTATGGATAAATAAATGTGAAAATAGCTGTCACAAAAAGCAGAAGCAGGAAAGGACAGCAATAGGAAATGGATGAAGGTCTACCTTCATCATAAAAAGTAAAATTTTTGGATTTACACTGCCTACATTCACATAAAAACTTATGTAGTCATGAAAAATTTACTTGATTTTATTAAGCCTTTGTTTCTTCATTTAAATATCAGAATGATAATTAATTTGAGGCTCAAATAAGGTAGTAACTAAAAAGTACTTCACATAGTATCTAGAAAGAACATTGCAATCTTTTTAAATTTAGCATTCAGAGGTAGTAAAAGTGGGGGTGGAATAAACAGGGCAATTACAAAACATCTAAGGTTAATTTACACCAAACTAAAGTTAATGGTATGATTACTAAATAAATTGAACAGGTATCCCGTGTGGTGCTGTGGGACAGCACAAATAAGTATTGGTGGAAAGTTGGATCCCTAAATAAAAAACTTCCCAATTCTAAAATTTGGAAGACATCTCAGTTTACCTTGCTGGAAAAGCCTCTCTTATCTCTCTAAGTACTGCAAGTAACCCACATGTTCCAAGCACTTACAGGCTTCTGTCATTCTTCTTATTCTGTTAAAAGGCTAGTTGGAGATAAGACCCACAGATAGAGCAGAGAAATCAAACCAAACCTACATCATGTATAAGAATGGACAATCCAGGATTAGTAAGTATATAAAGAAAACTCGTGGAATATAAAGTTAATTTTAAAACGTAGAGATAAATGTTAAAATGAATCCCAAAGGACAAAAATATAAGATAATTCAGAAAATCAGAGGATATTGCTATCTATTAAATTGACAGGAATTAACAGAATAAGAAAATGCACAAGAAGTTTTTAAAAATTACGTTAGAGATTAAATTTGACAATATTTCTCAGAACACAGAACAAAAAGTCAAAGAATTAGAAAATAGGAGATAAAATGAGAAATATAAGAACTATTCAGGATATGTAACACCAACTAATATGAGTAAAATAAATGAGAGAGGAAATGGAAGGAGAAGTTACCAAGGCAGGAATAAAAAATGTTTTCGAAGATGAAGAACTTCTTGCATTTTCAGAATGAAAGGATCCATTGAAAATAAAACAGAGTAAATAGAAAGAGAGCTAAAATTAGTCTTGAAAATTTGGGGTGGGAGCGAGCAGTTAATAATACAAAGTGAAGAATTCAAAATAAATAAGAAATAGTCTTCAAATGTGTAGACAGTAGATTAAAAATAAAAGAACCACAAATTCTAAGTTCTGAGGAAAAATATTTTCTTACCTGTATCAGCCAAATTATTATCTAAGTATACGAAAAATTAAATGTGCTCATAGATACTTATTAAAACATAAATTTAACACATATAATATACTCATATATATAAATTTTCAAGTAATTCAGAAGACATATATAAGATATAGATATATAAAAAGTATATACATGTATCAGGTAATTTCTTTTGAAAATATATATTAAATATATATTATGTATATCATGTAATTTCTTTAGAAAGATATGTATATATATATCATATATATTTTTCTTATTTATGAGGGCACTGCAAAAAGTTCATGAAAAGATTCACATTATCTTTTAATTCTATTTTTCCACAAACTGTCTGAAGTACCCTTGTATATATCAAGTAACTTATTCAGAAAAGATATAGGTAGGTAGATAGACAGATAGAAATTACTTGATAATATATCCCAGTAAAATGAAAGTGAAAACCTAGATGGACCTTAAGTTCAAGTTGATTTGTCTCAAGGGTAAGTCAAAAGAAATTCAAGAGAAATATCTATCTCTAAAGAGGTAATCAGTGATAAGAGGTTAAGATTCCATTAACAGCCATTTAAGAAATGGGATGCATATTTAAGATATCATTTTGAAGGCATCAGAATTCTATAGGATTAACTAGGAAAATATGGAGCAATATTCCAGAAAGAGAATAGATATTTACAAATGAGCTAATAGCAGGTAGCATTCCTCTGCTCTGCTTCTCTACGCTTGAGATCACTGGTTTGAGTTAGTGTAGGATCAGATCTGTAGATATTAATGATAACTTAGAATATGTGTCCAACAATCCTCAAAATGTTGAGATATTCTCCTTTCCCCAATGCACAGTTTTCTGAATAAATGGTGTGGGGAGTATCTTTGTAAAAGGATTGGATAAATCATTACCGTACATATTCGTCATTGTGGTGCAGTGTGTTTACTACAGAGTCCAACCTCTCTTTGAGTTATTCTGTTCTTCGGATGAAAACTGGTTAAGGTTCAGTAATTCAACTTCAGCAGCTGCCACTCAGCCTGTCAACTTTTTTATGTGTGTCTATCTATCTATCTGCCTGCCATACTGCTATGGTCTGAATGTGGCACTCAAAAATTTATACATTGAAACTTATTTGCCAGTATGATAGCATTAAGATGAGGTGATTAAGTCATGAGGGCAGTGCTCTGATAAATGGGATTAGTGACTTTATAAAGAAGGTGTGGGGAAGCTGTTCACCCCTCTCACCATGTGAAGGCGCAGCAACAAGATGCCATCTATGGAGCAGAGAGTCAGCCCTTACCAGACACCGCATCTGCTGATACTTTGACCTAGCCTCTGAGACTGTAAGAAATAGATTTGTATTAGTCATAAATTACCCAGTCTAAGGTATTTTGTTATAGCCCAGGAATGAACTACGACGCATACCACTGTTAGTTATCTATGTTCCCCACCGTGTTACAATAGCCATTTCTAGAGCAGTCTGCAGGTCAAACCTCTCTGGCTGCAATTTTGATGGCATCATTGATCATAGTAATTGCTCTACCTTGATTCTGACAGTTAAGCTGTGTTGTGAGGGCCTCTATTATTTCATGATTCTCTATCTCGTTTGCTAGCAGTGAGCCTAATACTGTAATCATCTCCTACTATCCCTGGAATCATCTACATAGAGAAGAGACACCACCGTGGGTCTCAGTGATGCTTACACCCTCTCACCTGTGCATTTCTCATCACACTAGTGAATGAACTGACTTCAGGGTCCTCAAACAAAATACAGTTATCTGGTGAGATCTCCAGCTTCACTAGTCTAGCATGTCAACTTTTCTGAGCCTTTTAACACCTTCTACAGAATGCCCTGATTGTTCTGACATTTCTGCTTCACCTAATGTGGGACATTGCTTTCTCCAAGCTCCCAAGAGCTATTGTTACAGTGTGGTAGCAATGAGTTCACAACTTCTTGCCAAGGAATTAATGCTTTATCTTAAGAGTATTCCCCCATATTGATAAACTTTAGCTTATCACTCTTGTGTTTAGACCATTTGTACACCCAGTACCTTATGTAGTCCCTGGGCCCCTGCTATTGCATATTGGTTAAGTCCTGAAACTCCTCCAGGGTACAATTACTTTTATTTTTCTCTTTTAGTAGATGTAGACTGCCAGGTTATGTTATGTGATCTGGCCCAAGTAATTATGTGACTTAGCCATAATGGTTTGGTGACCAGGAAAGGACGTTACCTTGGGAAAAACAGGTGATGCAAGCACAGACCATTACATTATCTTTCAACAATGGGGGGAGTACAAGCCCTGAGAGATGGGAAGGGGCTGCTTCTGTAGGCACTACATGGACAAGAAACCTGAGGATTCAATATTTCACATGCACAAACCTAATTTACCACATCCCAGGGTCTTAGTCCTTCCTAATGTCCACAAACTCAGAATCTCAGTCCTTCCAGATCAGACCTTAGTGTATGGTTTCTTCCAAACTGAGATTTTTAAACTCCTTTAGATCTCTTAAATCATGGGCTTGAACATCAACTTTTTTTTTTTTTTTTTTTTTTTGCCCTGCAGCTATAGGAAATGGTGATCTCCTTATACTATTGAGAAGTCCTTCTCATTTTCACCTTTAGCCTTTAATTGGTGACTAGTTATCCTCAAACTTTTCTTGTCCTTCTCCAGTGAACAGACATTCTCTGGCACCTGCCATCTAATCCCAAATCTTTATAATTAGTTTTTTTTTTTTTTTTTACCATACTCTTTAGATGCTAGATTCCTTACATCCATCAGTACATTCCTTCCAACTGATTTCCCATTTCCAGTTCTCCACAGATGAAAATTTTAAGAATTATATTACTACCACAAGCCAAGGGTGATCACTGCTGCACCCACTATGAGCGCTTTGTCCTCATCTCCGGCCAACCAGTGGGTTATGTAGCTCCAAATTTCCATTTTATAGCTGCTTTGTTAGCCCGCTTTTGCTTTTTGACTCTCTTAGATTTTGTTTCTTAGGAAACAGACACAACAACAGACTCTGATTTGAGAAGTTTTTTAGGGGGTGTTCTCAGGGTCAACATATGTGATAATAATGAATACAGGAGGATTGAGCAGAGGAAGAAATTGAACTGCAGCAGAGTTGAGGTAAAGGCCTCAGCCGATCCCGCAGGTATCCCTGTATCTGGGAAGGCTGTTAGTGATACCCCAAATTGAGGCAAGAAAACAATACCTTTATACCTTCATATCAAATGTCATTAGAAGATGTGTGTTGCCTCCACGTAGCATGTAAAACTTTGAGAAGACTCAAACTTTGAGAACTTTGAGACAACTCTCTTCATTAGAAGATGATTATTGGAGAGCGAGTCATCTGAGAGCTGTCAGCCAACTGGGGATATGAAGGCTTCAGTTCTGAAGGGAGGTTCGGGGTGGTCCGCCATTGCATGGGCCACATATTTATTTATACATGTATGTTTATAAAGTGTATAAAAGCCTAGAAACTTAACAGCCTTAATGATAACAAACATTTACCTCTAGGAAGGAAACCAGAAACTGTAGCAATTAGAAATCAAAAATATATTTTACCTTATCTTTTACATTCATTTTTTTGATAATGAGAATGTGTTAGTATATCTCTTGTATAATCAAGAAAACCCATAAATTAAAATAACTTTTTATTTGAAACTTGTACTGATTTCAGAATAAATGTTTTTTAAATGAAGTGGGTTATGAATTCAAGTCAGTAAAATAAGTGAATAAAAACCTGGGAGATCTTATAGATATTGTTAAAATAAACTATATGTTTTTTATATTGAATGAAGTATACAATTAAAAATAAAGAAAAATCGAAAAATACAACATCCCAATTTTTGTATGAGAAGTTGTCACCCACATGTGTTACAAATGATTTTGAACGGATAATATTTAGGAAAAAAAATTACCTGACCTTAAGAGACTTCTTCATTAAATAAACCAGGAATTATTTCATTGGATCCATAGAGATATGATCTTTTCATCTTCATTGTCTTTGCTGTATTTAAATAATGTAAAGTCATGCATCATCACTTAAGGATGGGGATATATTCTGAGAAATGCATCATTAGGTGATTTTGTTGTGTGATTGTAGAGTGTGTTTACACAAACCTACTTGTCATAGCCTAATACAAACCGAGGCTATATGGTATAGCCATTTTAATCTTATGGGACCACTGTTAAATATGAAGTCCACTGTTGACCGAAATGCTATTCAGTACCATGACTGTATATGTTAAATATTGTTTTTTAATAGAACGTAGTAAGGGCAAAGTCAGAAGATTTAAATGAGGTTAATAAGAATAAACACAATATTATTCTTATATAATTACAATACTATTTCATTATTGTTATTATTACATTATTGCAATTTTATTACATTATTAATGTTTTTATTTTAGCTATGCAAAAGTAAGCATAATTCTACTAATGAATTTTTAATGGCAAAAAGTGAATTTGGATTCAGCTTTTATTTTGTGGAAAGAAGACATATGATAGAAATCTGACAGAATTAGACAAATAGTTTTAGGTATGTTATTCATATTTTAAAAACCACTCAAAGAAAAATTTTAAATAAAGTTAAAATTATTTTTAAAAACAGTAAAATTGAAGGAAATTGTAATTGTACTAAGTACTCAATGTACATGGTATATACACACAACAGAATACTCAGGTTGACAAATCAAAAGATAGCAACTTAGCAATGTTATATACAATGATAACAAATCCCAAGAACAACACCTGCCTTCAAAAAAAAAAAAAAAAAAAAGAAAAGATTAAAACTGGGGCTTCATGTAGAGAAAGTTAGGACAAATGACTTACTGAAATTCCTTCTCTTATTGAAAATCTTTCCATGTATTGGATATTGTTTATACAGTACATGCAATATTTTCAGTAAAACAATTGGAAAAAATTAAGGGATATCCCACAAATAATTTATTTTATCCCTATAGTGGAAGTTAAATTCACCTGCCCTCTTAGGAAATGCTGCCACTATCTCTGAATCTTTTGCAAGCATTGCAGGATTTCAGAGCATTCATTGAATATGTTCATTTCATTTCTGGCTTCATTTAAAACCCCTGTCTATCCTTTACTTCCCTTGCTTCATTGTCTAACTTAATTATTTCTCAAGTTATTTTGCCATATTTCATCAATGTCTGTAAGAACTACTTTCTGGATCAGGGCAGTATAAAGTAAATATTTTAAATTTTGTTTACCTGAATTTCTTTTTTGGTATCAGAGCACAGATTGCAGTTTGGGCATCCTACCTTCACAATCTGATACATTTCTCTTTATCTATATTAATAATCATTAAAGCAGACATGAAAGATCACAATTTCTTGAATAAATTTGAAAACTCAGTCATTCTTAATATTCTAATGTAGTGGAAATAACTATTATTATTTTCACTTAATATTTACATAGTATACATTAAGAAGATTGCATTACCATTTCAGATTTTTAAAAATAATTTCTTTTAAAAGAGGATTTAGGTCTGTAGTTAGTTGAGAGAATGCATTCAAACTGACATGTTATGGATGAAGAGGGTTAATCATTAGTATCCCTCCATTAAACCACCACAGCCATTTATGAAACCCAATTCTTTATTAAAGGAAGAAGGTAATTAAACTTTAGTATGCTTGTTCAGCTGAGGTTAACACACAGCACTCAATCTGACTTTTGCTGGTAACCAAGGCATCCTGGGTTTCGGAGGGACGACGGCCACACAAAATGATCTGGTAACAAAAAAAAAAAAAAAAAAAAAAAAAAATTACTGGAAAGAGTATAGTGGCATATTTTGACCAAGTTGCTTGAAATTTTATTTATTCTAAATTAAAAATATTTTGTTTATAATATTACGGACTGTAAAAATATTTTTCTTTACATGGAAACATACATAGTTTCAGTCTTTTATGCAAGTTGTTTTACTAGCCATTTCCATACAAAGTCTTGTATTAAGGCTCTAATCCACTAAAGTAGCAAATCTAAGCCCTCCTGATTGCACAGAATTATTATAATGCCAGTATTGTTTCTTTAATGTTGTTTTGCTCACCACATAAATCTACCCGTCTAAAGAAAGGCTGCTGAACCATTTCACACAATAGTTTCACTAAACCTGATTCTCCTTCGCTAATTGTGCTTTAATGATAGTTTTCCATTTTGTGGATAACTGTGTTTAAATATTCAGAGAATAGGTTATTAAAATTTTTGCTGAATGACTCATACAAGACCACTAATTAGAATAAGAAAAACAGAGTTGCAATTTTCCAAAATAGTAACCATGCCAGGTGAATTCAAGAAATACTTTTGCTAACTGAAAACTTTTATATAGAAACTGGCAAATAATACATGTAATAATGATTAATGGCTTTGTTCTGGGTATTT
The DNA here is from genome assembly GCF_000696425.1 of Galeopterus variegatus. Lineage (NCBI taxonomy): Eukaryota > Metazoa > Chordata > Mammalia > Dermoptera > Cynocephalidae > Galeopterus > Galeopterus variegatus. The sequence goes on from NW_007728331.1 coordinate 227,671, forward strand.
AAAAATGAATTGCTTACTACAAGCCAAGACTTCTGGTTTTTATTCTAAGTTCTGTCACAATTTTACTGATTGACCTTTAGTAAGTGCTGCGGCTTATTTTTGTCTTAATTCTTTTCTCAGAGTATAAATTGAAAATGATAACTAAAATAAACAAATAAATACACTTGGTAAAGTAAAAATAATGAAAAATACCCTCTACGTGAGAGGTTTTGACTTAAGCATTGTTTGTTTTCTACATTTAATATTAATTAGATTCAGTAGCACCAATCACTGTAAATAGAATGTCATGCCATCAAGGATCTTAAACTAAATTGGAAATAATTTTAGGTCATTCTTTCTTTTGTTATTTTTCTCTTTTAAGAGAAATATGTCTTGGGCCGGCCCCGTGGCGCACTCGGGAGGGTGCAGCGCTGGGAGCGCAGCGTCGTTCCCGCCGCAGGTTCAGATCCTATATAGGAACGGCCGGTGCGCTCACTGGCTGAGCGCGGTGTGGACAACACCACACCAAGGGTTGCGATCCCCTTACTGGTCACGAAAAAGACCAAAAAAAAAAAAAGAGAGAGAAATATGTCTTGGGCCGGCCCCGTGGCGCACTCGGGAGGGTGCAGCGCTGGGAGCGCAGCGTCGTTCCCGCCGCCGGGTCAGATCCTATATAGGAACGGCCGGTGCGCTCACTAGGTGAGCGCGGTGTGGACAACCCCACACCAAGGGTTGCGATCCCCTTACTGGTCACGAAAAAGACCAAAAAAAAAAAAAAGAGAGAGAAATATGTCTTGAGTTCTAAAGTACTAAGTAAAGTCTAAATTATTAATAACATAGAGGCCTCTAACTACCTACTAAAGTTTATGTAGAGAAAAATTCTACTTTTTACTACTCTGAAACAGAAAAATAAAGACACAAATATACTTTTCTAATTATTTCAAATGAGATACTTTAAAATTTAATATCTAAAAGTAGTAGAAACTCTTTATGAAAGGTTTACCTAAATTTTCTTTTTCACACTAAATGCCAATTTTTTTTCTGTTATGACCCATACTCATAATATCTATGATTTCACTTAAGTTTATGGCATACTCCTAACTTGAACACAATGGTCTTGTTAACAATTAAGTAACACATTCACCGTTCTGTCTTCTTGGTTTGCTCAGTTGCATTTTTTGATCCTTTACCAATGTGCAGTGCCACCTGATAATTGTGTTTGTGCTCATGACATTTCCAAGCAAACACTTTCAAAGATCATTTTTTGCAACATAAACATCTTTAGAAAGATGGGAGGTCTACTTAAGATCAAACTGCCCCTTGCTCAATTTTCACTAATGCTGCAGCATTTGGAAGTCTTCCTGAAAATGAATTGTCTGATGTTTTCCTATAGTATGCAGAAAGTACCATACCTGAAAAATGGTACTAGTCAACTCAGCACATAAAATTCCTTTTCTGGCAGCAAACTAAGCTCCAAGGAAACAAAATGATCTGCTCTCTTTACAGTGTCTTGCACATATAGATACTCATTAACTATTTGGAGCTACAGAAACTTTTATTCCCTATCCATATTACAGTACTAATGCTCCTGTCATTGAAGAGTGGGTTCATCTAATTTTTCACTATAACTCTTGAGGCCATTAAAAATACCACCTGCCAAGTCACAATGTATCTGTAGGTTTACAATAAATTCAGCATCTTCACTTCATTTGCTAGATGCTGAACTATTCTGGAATGACCTGATTCTTTGTGGTATCTTGTAGCAATTAAATTTGTGGTGATTTTTTAAAGGATTGAAGATATCTGAATTTTTATTTGCATAATTGTTCTAGTTAGAGAGTTGTACAAAATCAAGTATTACACAAATAATGTAAGAAAATAAAAAAAAAATTAAGTAACTCAGCAACTGTGTAGCTGAAGGAAAAGCAGTTAAACTATTTATAGTCAATCCTAAATTTAAGTTTGCAGTAATTCAAATTAAAAGGATTTTCTGAGTTTAATTTATACTTACTAACAGTTTAGGCTTTCACGTATAATTTAAGTAAGAAAAACAAGGACCAGTGAAAAGAAAGCTGCACATCCGAATCACAAAAATAAAATAAAACATCTTTTTTTATGTCAAAACAAATCATCGTCTTCTAGCTTCTGATTTTATTTTGTTTTGTTTTTGTTATTACCTTCCTGCCCTTTTTCTTTTTCATTTAGGATTACATTATAATTCTGGGATTTTGCATTCTCATATGCAAGAACACTGCTTACCCAAACTAGCAGCCTGATGATTTTCTCATTTTCAGGAGAGAGTGAAATTATAAAAAAACTCACACAAATCTTTACTGAATATTTCCTTAGCATGCACATACTCAGTCAACGTCTTAGCAAGGAGACACATACTCAGCGCTGCAGCATGGACATGCACACTCAATCACTCAGCATGCATGTGCCCACTCCATTCCTTAGCATGCTCATATCCATTCATTGCTTTAGCACGGACATACCCACTCAATTCCTTAGAATGGACACTCACTCTATTTCTAACACAATATTCTAATTTCTAGGAAATGTTACTTAAGAGGCCAGAGAAGTCTTCTTTTTCATCAAATATCAGCCCTTCCACTCCTAAAATCAATGTTGGCAGAAATTCCTAAATTCATTTGTTCAAAGCAAAGTGTTCTTTGGGTTTAATAAAATTATGCATAGGAGCTATATCACAATCTTTTTGATCAAGATTTTCTCATATAATTGACATTAGCTCAGAATCTTTCCAAACCTTGGCAGTTAACCAAAATCAGATTAACTTAATAAAGAAAATTTTGAATTTGGTCCATAGGCAAATATATTGTTCATATAGGGTGTGTCTGGATGAGAAAAAAAAAAAAAGTTATTGTCATTGAACAGGTGAGAAGCTGGTAGGAGGAGAGATGAAAATTAGAAAAACTGTCGACTGTTCTATAATGTCAAGACAACCCCATCATAATTCTACACTCTTCTAGTCAAACTGTTTCTTGATATATGGACATAACAAAGTTAGTGGCGTCATTATTATATGTTGCTGTGTACGTCTCTAAATTAAAAAGAAAATATATACACACACATATACTTTCTTATAGAAATATTTAAGCATATATGAAATAGAATAATACGATGAACTCCTATGTGCCCATCACTCAGATTCAACATTGTCAATCGTGGCCATTTGTTTCATCTGTACCAAGACCTACTTCCCACACTCATCTCCCCTAACTTAGACTATTTTGAGTCATATCCCACATGGGATAATTCATTTAAAGTTATTTTAATCTAAACCTTCAAATATAAAAATCATATTTTAACTAGAATACCATTATCACACTTAAAAATCAGTCACCAAAATGTTTTCTGATTGCCTTATAATGTTCTTACAGTTTCTTTATTTGAATTTGTATCCAAATAAAAAGTCCCTATTTTTAGATTAGTTGGTATGTCTCTTAAGTGTCTTTTAATATGCAGGTTAGCATTCCCCTTTTATTTTTTCCTTTTTTGCACCCAATTTTTTGAAAAACAGTGTGCTGTTTGTCCTGCAGTATTTCCCAGAGTCTAGGAAATTTTGTCGATTTTCTTCTCATGGCATTGTTTAACATGCTTTTCTCTTCACTGCATTTCCTGAAGTTGGTAGTTAGATGGGGAGTAGAGGCTGGTAAACTATAGCCTGTGGCCAAATCCAGTCTGCAGCTTAGTTTTATAAATAAAGGTTTATTGGAACACAGACCCAACTAGAGCTAGAGTTAGAGATTGATTAGTTGGACACAATAAGGAGTGAGCTGCTCAGGGACTTGGTTGTAGTTTGAATCCTTCTAGAGCATTCTTGAAATCCAAATTCTTGGGGTCTAAGGAGATCTCTTTGCTGTACACACACAGTCTTCTGCCTTCCTGGCATATGATCCACTTTTTTATACCCTGAGACAGAACAGTAAAATACTATTATTAGTACTAATAACAGAAAATACTTGTGTAAGCTTACTATTTGCTAAGCACTATTAAAAGAATTTACCTATATTACCTCATTGAATCCTTACAAAAATTCTATGAGGTATATGTCATTATCTTCATTTTTTAGATGAGAGAGGTTAAGTGATGTGCTGAAAATAGCACAGATATAAGTGGTAGAGGCAAACATGTTATATATATACATATAAAGTATCTTCTCTTTGTTTGAGGGAATAGATAAGAGAATATTTTTATTGTTGCTATTTGTTTTGTTTTGAATAAAACAGAGGTTTGGCTTTAAGCCATGAAGCTGTCTGGTAACAGGAGTATCTGCTAGTATCTAGATTCCCCAGGCTTACAAGGGGTCAGTGATACCAGATTTTCAACCTGCAGACTCAGTGAGAAAATTGAATTGAAAGAAAACCAAATTAACCCTAGCTGAATCCTTGTGGATTCGTGCCAATTCTCATTCCATCCTATATTTATGTATATGTGTGTATATATATCTATATACACATATATGTGTGTGTGTGTGTGTGTGTGTGTGTGTGTATGAAAATTGCACTAGTTTACCCCCTCTCTTTCATTCGTGGTCATATGATTTACTTTTGCCAATGAATAGTGAGTAAAAATGACATGTGTCCCTTACAGTTAAAGCATTTCTGATCCAGAATATATTCTCCATTTACTCTTATTCTTGACACAGAATCTTTATGGATCCTTTTGTCAGGCTCATGAATGAGTGCCACATGAAGCTGCTGCTGACCGGCAATGACATAGTCAGTAAGAGCAAATCTTTAATCTTTGATGTCATTTTGGTTTGAGTGTCATTTGTTACCATGGAACAACAGCTGATCTTTACTATTATACTTTTTGTCAATACATGTAGAGCCTAAGTATAAGCTTTTGTGGTTTGGCTTAGCTCAATTAACTGTATTTGGTATCCAGCACTAGAGACCCCCAAATAAGTTTCTATTTTGATGCCAATTCTTTTAACTAGCTTATTATAATATAATACATATATATAAACTGGTAGACATTTTCCAAAAATAAAGAAAAACATGAAGACAATAAACATTTTACATAATCCCCTAAAATCTGTTACTATATGCATGTATTTACTTCCATTTTATATCCTAGTAGTATATGTATAAATATGAAAGTATTTTTTTTAAAAAGTGTTACAGAACGTGTTTTAAAAATACTTTTTCTATTTCTCATCTTCCATTTACTGTGCAATAGAAACAGCTACTTTTACACATTTTAGGATTTATTTTAGGAAGGATTTAAATCTTTAAATAAACTAGTATTGCTATTTAATTTAGGTTTTTAGAACATGTCTATTATCTTCCCTCAATGAAGAATAAAATTTTAATTTCCTTCTGTTTTCCTATAGCTACAATACACACTCACCACTTTCTACCCACCACCACATTCACTAACGACGATTTATCATAACTTTTGTCAGATGAATATTTGTATTTCCTTCATGATTACAATATGCACACTATTCAGAGCTATGTAATAATCTTTAATTTTTGAGTCTTTACACCTCTATAAAAATGTCTATATTACAGTGGCAATTTTGAGTGACAGTTTGACTGATTATGGATCTATGTTGGATTCCAATTTTCTTCAGGACTTTTAAGCCATTTGTCATTTTTATTCAACTTTTGGTGTTTCCCTCAGTAAGCTGAAAGCCAAACTAATGACTGAGTTTCAGTATGTAGACTCTTTTTTTTAATTTGGAATATGGCAACATCTTTTTATTGAACACAGTATTCTGAAATTTCATAATGATTTGTCTTGGCGTTTGTATAATTTTCTCAACTGCTATGGACATATAACTGATCCTTGAAATATGAAAATGCATCATCTTAATTTTTATAGAAATTTCTCAAATTGTTTATTTAATAATTTTTTTTCTTTTTAATATTTATGTAATTTTTTTCACAAACGCCATTTATTTGGTTTTTCTTCTGTGAGATTTTCTCAACTTTATCATTCAATTATACTATTGAGCTTTAAATTTCTAGTTGCAAAACAATTTTCTTTTGTTTTTTGATACATAATACATACATACAAGTATGTATGTGTGTGTACATAAAAATCAGCATTCTGTTTGTTTTACAGATGCAATACCTTCTCTCATTTCTTTTAAAGATTATTTTAAAGTTTTATTTTCTCTGTGGCTCTGAGAATTGCTTATTAACAGTGAACTTTACTCAGAGTTGCCAATCAACTAGTCAGTCATCTTTTAAATATCAGCAAAGGACAAGATATCTGAAGTAAAACTTTGTTAGGGATTCTAGAGACCAAAAAAAAAAAAAAAAAAGAAAGAAAGAAAAAAGAAAGTAAGAAAAAAAAAGCATATTTGAATAAAGGAAAACTATTAAAAAGAAAAAAAAGAACTTAAAAAATTAAGAGATGCAAAATAAGACCCTTTGTTTTACCCTCTTCAGAGAATTAACTCTTTTTTCTCAGTATAGCAGATATGTGCTTTTCCAGACTTATCTACAGACTGTCAATTAACTCCCCTTGCTTTAACTCCAATTTGTGTCCTCCTCACTACTTTCAGTGACAACTGATGTTACCAAATCCTGATCATTTTGGAAAAAATTTGAGGTGTAAACTGATGCAATCATTTCTCAGCTTTCCTCACGGCTGGCCAATGAAACGTTCTATTTGGGGAGGTTTGTAAGTGGTTTTACAGCAGGTTTGTTTGATTTTTCAATGTCAATTGTTTGTGGATGATGTATCAATTACCATTCTCCCTTTTCCTGTGTGTTTATTCTGAAATAAATACATACACACATACATACATTCATTTTTATTCTCATTGTATTGCCAACCAATTAGTGTATCCCATAACATGTATCCTGTCATATATTCTTCAATTTATAATTATCCATATTATCATTGACTTTGTTCTCCTATGCCTTAACTTTATTATTAAAGGTAATTAAATCTCTCTTTTTAGGAGTTTACAAATAAGTAATAATGATTTATGTCCAGAATTAAGAAACAGCTCAGAGTGTCAGCAAAATGGCAGAGTAAGCAGCTCCAAGCTCCTGTTCCCCCACAGGAGCAATGAAAAAAAGCAGAAACTATCAGAACCAACTTTGTCGGAACTCTGGAAAAGAGTCAAAGGTTTACAGCAACCAAGTTAAAACAAAGGCAACCTAAAAATGCTATGAAAGTGTGGTGGTGTTTTTATCTGTCCTTCCCCTGTGGCCTCCCCAGTGCAGTGGCAGTCTTAAAAAGGGAAGATCTAGTTCTCAGTGTGTAACGCTGGCCCATGATTTCACAGGGAACAGAGCGGACCTTATTAGCAAATTTTTATGCATGTCTGTTCTAATCTGTCTGAAGCTAGCTGGAGGTGTTTGGGGTTTGTCTGTTTTGCCTAACTCAGATCTCAAGCTGGAAAGGGGCATTGTCTGGGAAGGAGCACTGCAAACAGAATTACTGAAAGGCAGTCACCTGGGATTAAAAAAAAAAAAGAAAAGAAACATACTCAAGATTTCTAAGGTCAAGAAAAAAAAAAAAAAACTAAAAAACTCGTTGGAGTTTCTTTGGGAAATTAGGACATTTAAATTCATTCATGTATATGGGGACTTGGGAGGGTGGATTTAAAAGGCCACATGCATGCCTAGGGCAAGACACATGTCCAAGAAAAGACCTGAGAAAACTTTCAGCTTTTTTTTTTTTAAACTGATTTTTTGGCTTGGTGAAAGCCTGGCTAACAGTAAATTGAGTGTTCCAGCACAGACCCCGTCTGGAAAATGGGAAGAGGTGTTTGTTTATTTTGCTTTTGTTCCCCCCCACCCAAAATAAACAAGAAAGCTACTAGAGCTAGTAAATATATCAGAAGTTCAGGGTACAAAGATCAGCACACAAAAATTAGTAGTGTTTCTGTACAACAGCAATAAACAATCTCAGAAGGAAAATAAGAAAGCAGTACCACTTAAAATAACATTTTCAAAAGTAAAATAGCTAGGAATAAATTTGACCAAGGTGAACGATTCGCAAATAAATTTAAGATATTTATGTTCATGGATAGGAACACTTGGTATTGTTCTACCCAAAGCAATCTACAGACTGAACATTATCTATACTAAAATTCTGACAGCCTTTCTTGCAGAAATGGAAAAGTCAATCTTTAAATTTATATGAAATTGAAAGGGGCTCAAATAGCAAAAATAATCTTTAAAAATAAGAACAAAATTGGAAAGCTCACTTTTCCCAATGTCAAAACTTAGCGCAAAGCTATAGTAATTAAGACAGTATTGCACTGGCACAAGAATAGACATAAATACTAACAGAATATAGTTGAGAGTCCAGAAATCAACCCATACATCTAAGACTAATTGATTTTTGACAAGAGTCCCAAATCCATTCAATGGAGAAAGGAAAGTTTCCCAACAAATAGTGCTGGAACAGCTGGATTTCCAAAGGCAAAAGAATGAAGTTGGACCCTTACCTTATACCACATAAAGAATGAAATCTTAATGGATGAATGACCTAAATATTAGAGCCCAAACCATAAAACTCTAAGAGGAAAATATAGGGGTAAATCTTCATGGCCTTTGATTTGGCAATGGATTCTAAGATATGTCATCCTGTCAGCCACCAGCCGACCCAAACAGCCCTAGCCTCGTTGTTAGTCTTTCCCTAAGTGTCCCTTTTGGTGGGACAGCGAATTTCTCAGATTCCTCTTTCCCTCTGGTACCCATTAGGAGGAGACAGGGGAAGAGAGCTGTGAAGAGAGGTGAGCACAGCCGACAGCCCCAACCAGCCCGTTAAAGAACACTCAGAGGTAGCTGGGGTTCTGTTGAGCAGTTCTGTTTATTATCACACAAGCACTTGCTTTTAAAGGCAAATGGGGAAGGGAGATTTTTTGCATCCTCCAATCAGCTTAAAGGCTATGAGAGCATGCATCCTGTCTCAATGCCTAGCTATTGCAATCACGCAGTGTTCACGAGTGCAGAAGCGCGTATTTGGCCAATAAGGGCTAAGGCAAGGTTCCTGCAGACACTCCCACCCTACTTCCTCCTGCCGTCTTTGGCTGCCATGTTAATACACCCTTGTGGGCCCATAATGGTGCCACTTGTAATGTCACTTAAGGTGGCATTAGTTTTTAAGGCCAGACATCATCCAAAGCATGAAGAACAAAAGAAAAATAAAAAAAGACAAATAGTGTTTTATCAAAATGAGAACTTGTATTCACCAAGGATATCATCAAAGAAGTAAAAAGACAAACTATATAATGATAGAAAATAGTTTGATATACAGAATATATATGCACTTCTAGAATTAAACAAAAAGAGAAACAACTGATTTCAAAAATGTGCAATAAACTTGAATAGACATTTCATGAGAAAATATTTGAATGACCAATAAGCACATGAAAAGATGTTCAACATCACTAGTCATTAGGAAAAGCGAATCAAAATCACAATGAGATACCACTTTATACCTATCAGTAAGGCTATAATAACAAAAACAGAACATAACAAGTGTTGACAAGGATGTGCATGTCTCTGCCGGGAATGTAAATGATTGCATTTTACAGCAGCTGTAAAAAATAGTTCTGAGTTCATCAAAAAAACAAAACATAAAATTATCATATGCCCCAGAAATTTCACTCTGAGGTATATTCCCCAAGAATTGAAAATGGGGAGTCAGAGAGATACTCATTGGCAAGTATTCATTGTAGCCTTATTCACAATACCCTAAGGTCTATCAGCAGGTAAATGAATAAAAAAAATCTGGTGTATTACAGAGCAATAAAAAGAAATAAAGTTCTGATACATATTACATCATGGATGAACTTTGAAAACATTATTTTAAATAAAATAAGCCAGATTCAAAAGGACAAATATTATATGGTTTTACTTACATGAAATATCTAGAATAGACAAATTCATAGAGACAGTAGACTAGAAGTTACCAGAGGCTGAGGGTAGCAGGGAATGGTGAGTCGTTACTTAATGGTAACAGAGTTTCCATTTGAGGTGATGAAAGCTTTTTGAAATTGGTAGTGGTGATGGTTAACGTGATTAATTACAACATTAATGTAATTAATACCACTCAATTTTACACTTAAAACTGGTTAAAATGGAAGATTTTATAGCAGGTATACATATACATATTTTTTATCACAGTAATTATTTTCCAAAATTATGTCCAAATTTCTCTAGTGAGACATTGTAGAATTGGATTTTATTTTACTTATTTTATTTTTTTATGTTTATTTATTTATTAATATATATATATTTTTTACATTCTAAGACATTGAGGAGCAGATGGAGGGCAAGGAGACAGGGAATGGGGGAAGGAAATAGGGTGGGAGATGGAGGAAGGAGGGGGGCTGCTTGAGGCCTTTGACACCCCCCTCATTCCTACAGGGGAGACCACGGGGCTTACAGTGGTGGCTTGGACATGGCTGAGTTGGGTGCAGATGTCAGGGGACCGTTGCAGAAGCCCTCGGCCCCCCACCACCAAGGCTCCAGAGCCTGGGACGTAGAATCAGATTTTAAATTGCTATGAAATGCAGGCTTGTGTGAACTAATGTGATATTTTCTACAAGGTGCAATAGTGAAAGAAAAATCGCTTTTATAAATTTGTAAGCTCAGGAATCACACCGCTAACGTTAAAATCTTGGATCTGTCCCTTACTAGGAGGCATGTACTTAGATTACTTATATTGTTTTTTCTATAGTTTCTTCTAGTAAAATGAACTAGTAAATGAACTAGTAAAATGAAGGTTGTAAAAAATTTTCTCACAAGAAGTTTTTGAGGATGCAATAGCAACACATGTGCATATCTCACTTAGGAGAGTACATAGTAAGCTAAAAAATGTTAGCAATTAGGGTACTTCCCACATTTACACTACAGGGTGTTCTAAAAACGTCAAAATATTCAGGATAACAAACCTACTCTGGCTTTTAAGTGAAGATTTTCTATTTATATGCTTATACATAACAAGTTATCAAAAAGTAAGTTTAGTTAACTTGCTGAACAATTTCTGCCCCCTTAAATACTTAACTGATAATGTAAAATCATACTGGGGCAAAAGAGGTACCTTTGCTCCCTTTTAATTATCTCTATAATCTCATAAACCTTCAATCAATTTCACAAGTGTAAATAATTTTCCAGTTATATGAAGAATATGGTGCAAAACAAAATAAGATGCAAAAAAATAAAAATAAAACAGAAGCATAAGCCAATGACTTTATAATATGCTTTGAGAAATACCTATCAAAATTTAATGAAGATTTTTGTGTCTTAAAATAAATACCTGTGAATGAGGATCACACCTTCAAGACAGCAGATGTTTGGAAAAAATATATTGGTAGGATTTTTTTTATACACATCCATGTAGTTTCTAGCAAGGTACTTCATCTGAACAAATGGCAGATGCTATCTGTGATAGCTGAGCAATTTAACAACCTGCTGTGTCACAGATGCACAAATCCTAGTACATGGAGAATGTAATCTCACCAAACTCAGAGATTCACTGTTAATTACATTTCCCTTTTATAAATTATATAATTACAATTTTTTGCAGGTTCTTAATTGGCTAAATGTTTACCCAGAGGCTATTGTATCAATGGATTTATGTGTGATACAAACATCTTTTTAAGAAGGTGAGTTGTTTCAGACTTAAAAAAAATATTTTTCCTGGAAAATCAGTATTTACTGGGTAATGTTTAATGTAGATAATTTTGGGGGATAATTTTTCCAATTTCAAGGAAATATACAGGTTCTGTGTTGCTATGGCTATAAAATTATTTGTAATTTAATGTATTGATGGTGAAAAGATTTCAAAAATCAGTGTGTATAGCAGCTTAGTGTTTACCATTCACTTTTCACATTCATAAATTGAAATAACACTCCTTATCAGTAGTACAAAAATGATATTCTATGAGACTTGCTAAAGAATATATGGGAGGTCACCACTCAATGAAAATAATTTGTTCTGAGAAAAAAGCCATGTTAAAGTAATTTCACTTAAAATAATCACCTCAATTCTATGGTAGAATGGTTAAAAGAAGATGTGATTATGACTTTATCTTGATAATGCATCTAAAGTAATAAAAATATTTAAATTTCATTGACCTTATTTTCAATAGAATTATGCTTTTATAAAAAATTATTTTATTTTGTCAATATACAATGTGGTTGATTATTGGGGCCCATTACCAAAACCTCCCTCCCTCCTCCCTCTCCCCACTCTCTACTAACAACCTCAAATCTGTTTGCTTGTTGTATCAACTTCAAGGAATTATAATTGTTGTATCTTCTTCCCTCTCCCCCATAGTTTATTTGTGTATTTATTTATTTATTTTTAGCTCCCACAAATAAGTGACAACATGTGATATTTCTCTTTCTGTGCCTGACTCGTTTCACTTAACATAATTCTCTCTAG